>NC_045612.1:100670414-100972433 GCF_009762305.2 Zalophus californianus | reverse complement strand
TGTTTGTTCAAATGCACTGTGACATGGAGTCCAACATGAAACATGAAGAGTGAACTGAATCAGCGAAAGGAATGATGGTGGTGGTGGTGGTGGTGGTGGTGGTGGTGGTGATGGTAGACATCCAGGTTCCATTCTCACGCTAGAGATGGCCCTGCAAACACCCCTAGGAACCACTAAGGCTCAAGTAAGAATACTATACCAATCCCTGATGTTCACTAACTTCTCATCTGTGCCCCAAACCTCTTCATAGCATTCCTTAAATAGATGTTAAACCCCTATCCCACAGCCTAGTGAAAGAAAACTTTTCCCATCTTTGGCCTTATTCATACATTCATTCATTCATTCATTCATTGTTTGTTTGTTTAAAGATTTATTTATCTGAGGGAGGGAGGGAGGGGCAGAGGGAGAGGGAGAAAAAGAATCTTAAGCAGGCTCCATGCCCAGGAGGGAGCCCGAAGCAGGGCTCAATCTTGGGACCCTGATATCAGGACCTGAGCTGAAACCAAGAGCCCGAGGCTTAACCTACTGCACCACCCAGGCGCTCCTGGCCATATTTAACTGTTACCATGTTTGTTTGATAGTGTTTGTTTGTCTGTTTGTTTGGCCTTCACTCCCATTGCCCCTTCAACAGCACCCACAGCCCAAGGGCCACTCCCCCCTGTTATCCTCAGGTCCAGGTCTGCTGATGAGGCCTTGTGTGCATCCTGTGGCCTCCCATTTGAAGACATAACTCACAGGGGAGGGGATATAGCAGTCGGAAAGAACATATACATTCTACTTGGATTCTACACTTTCCTCCCTTCAGGAGCCACTGAGCCTTTAGAAAATTCCCTAAGTAAAACGCAGCTAAATGTTTAAACTAGAAAAAAAGAAAATTTAATTCACCTTTAACTCAAGGTTAATAATAGGGAGCTTTAAATGATTGTGTAGGCACATCTGGATTCTGAGCTGCAATTCCGCAAGGCAGACTGCCAAGCTCTTGGGAAGGCCATCTCCTCTCCTCACAGCTGTGAACTGGAACCCATGGCTGGTCTTTGTTTATTTAATCCCCCCCCGACCCAGCACAGAGGGGTCTCAATTAGTGTTTCTGCGACGGTGTTAGTTGGTATAAATATGAGTGGTCCCTGTCTCCCCTTCCTTTCTACTCAACGCTTAATAATGTGCTTCATCCCTTTCCCACTGAACAGCTCTTTGAATCTCTGAAGGCAGCTACTACACCCTAAAATTATCAGGTGCTTCTATACAAGCTCCAGTTTTTCAACCTCTCATTTAATTTAGGTTTCCCACAGGTGAAGAGCACTACTTTGGTCTGATGAAAATACTTTTAGTGTCAACAAAGAGGGTGTTCGGGCATCATTTCTATTACCATACTATATTTCATTCTTTGTTTTTTTTTTTTTTTTTGCACCCATATCATAATGTTAGAGTCACCATGACCACTAATATCTTCCATTTTTTAAACCAATGTGTCAAGTTTCCACCAGCATATATTTATTACTTTTTTGGGGGACGAGAAGGGAATGTTAATTTAAGAAACTATGTCTTCCCTAATAAATTTTATCTTGATTCATTAAACAAATATTTCAGTGCTTAATATGTGCAGGCACTTGGTAAACAGCATTAAACCAAGTAGACACAGTCAACACCCTCATGGTACATTCATACAGAAGAAATATTATAATAACTAACAGGTATTGGAAACTTTTGACACAGGTATGTAGAAAGTAAGGCTTAGTTCATGGTCAACCTTGTACACAGAAGCCTTGGTTTGTTTGATTCCAGAGTCAGCTCTATTAACCAGCAGGCTAGAAGGAACACTACCACCTACTGTAATAGCCTCATGACTCTGTTGAGTCCTGATTCTTTCATCTGGAACTCTGGAAGATACTGTGAATTAAAGGCCTAAGAATAGAGGAGAAAAGAAATGAAAGCAGAGAGCCAGTGAGAAACCATTTTTAAAGCCAGAGCAGAGCCTAAAGTGAAGAATAAATGAAAGATCCACATCAGCAACCAAGGCTAGGAACAAGCGGTTCAAAAAGAAAACTGATTTGCCACAGCAGAAAAAACACAGCAGACATACTGTGTGATGGTAATAGCTCCAGATGGGATAAGAAATACACAGCTGCCGAGAAAGGCCATCTTCAGATAGGTAACTGAGAGCAGCCTGATCTTTAACAGGGGGAAGCCAATGTCTATAAACATATAATATTAAAATAAATGCAGAAACCATTATTAATCTCTAATTACTAACTTGGTTTTATAAAAATAACTCAAGACCTGTTATCTTGGAACCATTATATAAAGTAGGATAAACCAAATATGTAATTACACTAATGTCATTAGGAACTTAGATTTTCAGTGCAAGAGGGGATCGCAGTAAATATCACCTATATTAATTCCTATTTCTTGGTCCAAGTGGTGGTTATTTGTATTTATGGTGTATGCACTTTTTGATTTATGGTATGCTTCAATAACAAAGCTTAGTAAATATCAGCAAAAAGACAACATTTAGCAAGAGTTTAAGAAAAGCAAAGGGCAAGCATAAAGGTAAATTCTTTCTTTGAATAAACTCAGCCTATCAATCACTGTTGCAAATTACATTTCCTTTAAGTTCTCAGAAAAACCCTCTCTGTACTGAAAATCTCTGGGTTTCCAGGTCCTGCTTGGATTCCTGCTAACTTCATTGTAACACAGATGTTAATATTTTAACACAAACTCCTCCCACTGCTTGATCTACATGAGAACTGTCAATTTCTTTAACTATCCCTCAATTTATTTTATTTGCAAATTATCTAACAATCTTTTCTCTTGAGAAAAGATCTACTTTGACCCCTCAAGTAAACTCAAGGAAGATTAGAATTTTTTAAGGAAAACCTTCATCTATTCAATTAATATTTATTAAGGACAGGGCTGTAAATGGTATTTCCTATTTTTCTTATTTTTTTCACATTTGTAACATATGAATTCAACCTGGAGGTGGATCATTTCCAGAGAAGGGATCTTACTGGTTAACTTGTTACTTCATTCACTTAACTTCTATATGTCACTTAAACTCTTTTTTAACCAGAACTTACATTATTACAATTGCAAATTACATTATTACAAACCTGCTATTTAAGACAATTAAACATTTTTTAGATACTACAAATGCACAAAACTTTCAAAACATACAGGAGATTTTTTTTTTTTGGTGGGGTGCAGAAGTGGTTTTGTTTTTAATATGTCAAAAGGCAGCACAACTAATAAACTATACAGTACTCTTACCAAGCTCTTCCAAATAGGTTTGTTTGATGAATTTTGTTTTTATTTCCTTAAATATAAAGAGAGAAAGTATATTACTGAGGTAATAACTTAGAATAATATGCCAGACACAGTTCGAAGTAATTTACTCATTTAATCTGCAAAACTAATCTACGAAGTTCAGGCTATTAAAATCCCCTTTATTCAGACGAGTAAACTGAGGCACACAGAAGGTGAATAACCTGCCCAAGAGTATGTAGTACATAAAGTAGAAGGCACACGATTTGAATGCCAGCAATCTGGCCTTAGAGCCCAACTCTTAATAACTACATTCTAGTGCTCTAGCTAGATCGGTAATCTCATCCAATCTGGGCTCTGGTTGATGTGATTGGTTTGGTCATGTCAAAATTAATCAAAGTGTGTCAAGGTCATGTGGCTTTTCAGAATTCTGGAATTCTCTCTCTAGGAGAGAAGCCATGGCCAAATCATCTATTAGTCTTTTCTTTCTGGCACATATTTGGTTTTAATAAGTACTGTTTTGTTGAATAACAGAGTCAGCTTTGCCTCTTGTAGCAGTATTAGCTAAGGGCTGGAAACAATGTAGCAAGAACAACAGCAAGACATTAGCTTCCCTGGTTACTTTACTGAAACATATGACGGGCCACATGTCTATTCTGAGCAAGCCCCAAGGTAGTTTACTTTTTTCCTTGTGCTATTATCTTCTGAAAATACTATTCTCCAATCCATGTTGCATTCAATTAGTGATTACTCTGAAATACTAACAGAACAGACCACTTCTGGAATGGTAATGAGATTGAGAAACAGACTCTTGTATGTATTTCCCCGTGAGAAGTATCACACCCTTCCTTCAGGAAACACACTCATCATTTCCAAATTGTTTTGAGCTTGCTTCCATTCTAGGTGCCCTTCCCACAGACCAAGAGTCAGAGAGTCTTGAATTTATAGATCACATTGGAAATAATAGGATTATAACTCGATCATTTTTTCTCCATTTTGGCAGTCTTCTTCCTAAATCTTTTAACCTAACCTTTGGCCCCGTATCTCCGTTGTAAATCTTTTCTTTTACTGAATAGGCAGTTTTTCAGTTTCACCTAAGGTTACACTAGTGCATTTACAGACCTGTATTCTGGGATCATTAAAGATCTTATTTTATTGTCTATATAGGCAGATACTCACTTAATTTTTTTCTCACTTAAGGAAACATCTGCAATTAAACATGGCTGAAGTACGGGATAGTGAATGGCAGAGTACCCATTTAGTAAAGGCGTTTTCTGGTATGCTTGATTCACTTATTCTATTTCACTTCCACACGCAATTATTCCCACCACTAGTTTTCAAACATGCATTATACATCTTGCTTTAGGTTTAAAATGCAGTAATTATGAATATATTAGAACATTCTGATAAGGCAGAGATTTCAGGACAATGCTTGTGTCATAGAAAATCAATCTTTTGTTAAATATTGGATGAAATGTTAATTAAATATTTAACTAATACCATAATCACACTAGCCAAAATCACAGCTTTACATTAATATGTTGTTTATAATTTTCTGTATATTTCAGTAAGCATACTGAAAAAATAAAACTGCTTTTCCTTTTTTAACAAAACAGAAAAAAGGAAACACTGTACCTCCTGACTTCATCTCTGAAAAAAAAATCTAAAGAAGTTATTATGAGCTTTTTGGAATGATTTGAATGACCACCTTTAAGCAAGCACTGCTGGGTAATTTCCAGGCCCGTGTATATATGCATCTAAGATTTCCTTGGCTGTTAAAGTGTGCACTTTCCATCTGGTCTCTTTTGATGATAACGTGAACAGTCATTCCAGTTGTACACAGATTGCACTTGCATTAAATTCTTTTCCACTTCTGGGGGTACAACTTTTCTTTCTCAGTGATCATTTTAACTGAACAAGTTTTTAGATTAGAACTACAGTTTCTTCGGCCTAATAAGTTGTGCCTTTGATGGATAATAAAATCAGCACAGAATGCTACACGTGTCTAAACGGGGCAGGCGGCTGAAACAAAAGCACTGGACTCCATGATGGCAAGAACATGGTTATATTGTACAGGCCTTCCTCAGCTTACAATGGGGTTACATCCCAATGAGCCTACTGTATGCTGAAAACATTGTAAGTACAAAATGCATTTCACTACACCTAACCTCCTGAACATCATAGCTTAGTCTAGCCTACCTCAGTGTACTCAGAATACTTACATTAGCTTACTGTTTGGCAGAATCATCTCATACGAAGTCCCACTTTATAATAAAGTGTTGCCTATCTTATGTAATGTATTGAATACTGTAGTGAAAGTGAAAAACAGAATGGTTGTGTAAGTTTATTTGTCACCGACCCTCCTGATTGGCTGGCTGGCTGCCACTGCCCAGCATCACAAGAGGGTATCATTCCGCACGTCGCTAGCCTGGGAAAAGATCCAAATTCAAAATCTGAAGTACGGTTTCTACTGAAGAGTGTTGCTTTCACATCATGGTAAGGTGGAAAAATTGTAAGTTGGACCATTGTGAGTCAGGGACCATCTGTATACGTGAGGATTTTGCAAAGGTTTTAATATAGAAAAGCAGTGAAATAATTGAGCCTTCACAATACATATAGAATGAAAAGGCATGTTGTAAATAAAATAACTTGTACCACTGAAGCTAATATTATATTTGCATTACAAAATGCCATTTAATTTATCCAAAACAACATGAGCGAGTCACATTGACGTTGTACATTTGAATTCTGGGGTTGTTGGTTTGTTTTTTTTTTTTGTACTTCTATTCAATTTGAAAATATTATTTGGCGTTATAGATCTCTAAGCCTTTTAACCAGAAAACGTGTGCTCTTTGTTTTGTATTTGTTTGTTTGTTTTTAAAGATTTTATTTATTTATTTGACAGAGAGAGACACAGCGAGAGAGGGAACACAAGCAGGGGGGAGTGGGAGAGGGAGAAGCAGGCTTCCCGCGGAGCAGGGAGCCCGATGTGGGGCTCGATCCCAGGACCCTGGGATCATGACCTGAGCCGAAGGCAGACGCTTAACGACTGAGCCACCCAGGTGCCCCTTGGTTTTATATTTGTGCTTATATAAGTAACTTGTAATAAAACTAATTTGTCAGCACTGATTGACCACAGGAATTTTTTATTCCTTTTACGTGGGCCTGTTTATTTCTCAAATTTGAGAAGCATGACACTATAACAACGATCAAGTACAATGTCTTAAACAGGGAATTAGAGACTTTTCTTTTTGTAGAGTAACGTTATTAAGGAGAGGTAAGGTAGATTAATACACATTTTTATACACATGTCCACTCATATAGGAGGGCTGAAGTATTTGTAAAATGATTGCTTTATTAAAGTAAAATATGTCCCACAATGTTGTTGGGACAGATGTAACTGATTTGGCTTCAATAATGAACGAGAGTTAACTTTCTGTGCTCAGTATGCTTGAAGGGCAGTAACACCGCAACACAAGCCAGGACATCAGTTCCACTGTGCTAGGTTAGCAAGGAAAGGAGCACCAGAAGTCAAAATGAATTATAACCCATGAAACTTCTGCACAATACCCTGAAGAATACTAGAGTAAGATGGGGGACAATTAAAAAGAAATAGTGATGACCTGAGATGTAACCTGTCCTTCATGGGTCTATACCACATCTGAAATGGCTTCCACCAGCAGGAAGAATCAGGAGCCCTGAAACATGTGTTAAGAACCTAGAAGGTCAAAGCCAGTCAGACCACTCTATTGGACCGAATTCATATCCATGTACATACAAACATAAAAAACACATTCGACATACACATCAGTACCTGCATGTGTCTGTACAGTAGTTTGAGTTTCAGAACAAAACTGTCAAAAATGGGGCGCCTGGGTGGCTCAGTCGGTTAAGTGTCCAACTCTTGATTTTGGCTCAGGTCATGATTTCAGGGTCATGGGATCAAGCCCTGTGTCCATGCTCAGCATGGAGTCTGATTGTTCCTCTCCCTCTGCTCCTCCCCACCCCCCACTCTCTCTCTTTCTCTCTCTCTCTCCCTAAAATAAATAAACTCTTTAAAAAAAAAAAAACTGTGTCAAAAATGAAAAGAGTTCATGCAAAAAAAAAAAATCAGTGAAATTATATAAGAATATAGAAATGGGAATGGATATAAATAAGGAAAATAATAAATTATGGTAATAGATTGCAAGGGGTATGGTTCTGTCTGCTTTATCGTGAAGTAAGTTGAATAAATGAATCAAATCTAAATAACCAAAGGAGAGTTTAGGGCCCCATATCACATTCTTTATATCTGATCACTCGATAGTTGTGAAAGAGGTGAGGATGCCAACTCTAGGCATCCATGGTTCTCAGAGCAAAGTCTCTGAGCACATTGGAAATTTGTTTAGATTTACTATGGGGTGTAATCTCTCATCTTTGTTCTCTACACAGAACACCTTTGAGAGTACTAACCATTTAAAAAATTCTCAGGAACTACTGTTAGATTGTTTGTAATAGTCCAAATATAGAAATGAGGAATATATGCTGCCTCACCACTTTCTTGTTAACTCCTAGTAAATGTTAGTCACTGAGTAAATGTCTTAAATAAATAAATATTCCAGAAAGAGAAGTTATACCCACATCCCAGGAATGCCCATTGGTGATCTATAATCAAAGTTCTATGTAGCCTATCAAAGTTCATTTTACATGACCATGTGATATTCTGTAGTATCATTTCCCAAACATTCGACCACAAGTTTTTTTTCCCATTTAACAGTTGTTAATAACCTGCAAAATTATTCTTTTACATGGCAGTGGCTCCCAGACTTCTGGATTTCGTGGATCAGTATTATTTCCCAGAACTTGGGGGACTGACAGGATTGCCAATGTATGGCCAAGTAATCTGAAAGGTATCACTGTATTATCACCATTTTTTTTTCATCAAAGGACAGTATCAGAACAAGAGAGTCTTTTAAATGGAATAAATACAGTTTTTTGAAACAAAACAAAACAAAGCAAGTCTGTCTATCAGGGTAAATTCTAATTGTATGCCTAGGCTGAGGGGCTGGACCACTTGACTTCCACAGTCCCAGCAGCTTTGGGAAGGACACCAGTACTAAGGCTTATGAGATTGTGAACCACTGACCTGAAGAGTTGCCTGGGGAGGACGGGGTAACTGGGTGATGGGCATTAAGGAGGGCACGTGATGTGATGAGCACTGGGTGTTGTATGCAACTGATGAATTACTGAACTCTACATCTGAAAGTGATGATGTGCTATATGTTGGCTAATTGAATTTAAATTAAAAAGGATGTTTTCTCCACAAAAAAAAAAAAAGGAATTGCCTGTAATATATATTGGTACAAACTTGAAATAAACCAAATTTGACTAGAAGTGAAAAGGACTGAGGAACCAATGTGAGGAGGATTCCGTTAGATATAGATAGAAAAATATGAGGATCAATAGGGATAATAACAAAAAAAAAGGACTGAAATACATGTTATATTTAAATATGTTTAAATCCATACATTCACAGTGATATCAGAACAGACAAGCAAAATAAATTTTAAAAATCAGCTGGTAACCTGTGGAAGAGACTAGGGAACCAATTCATTATTTTGAAAATTGTTTTCTTTGGAAAGAAACTGAAGTGTTTATTGTCCTTTTACTATATGGACTCTACTGCCAAGTAATCAAATAGGTAATGCAGAGGTGCTCCCTTTACAGAAATATTCCAACTAACAAATGAAGAAGAAAAGATAGAATATCACTATTTTGCAACCCATAATAAAATAAGCAAGACAATGATCATCAAAGGTTGCTAGTAACACATACCAAAAACATGAGGCAACCAAACCCTTATGTACCTTTTGATGAAAGTATGTAACACTATTAAGTCATCTTGGGGGAGAAAAAAGGAACCTGATTATGAGCAGCCCTCTAGATCTAACTGCTAGTTTATAGAAACCACAAGGGACAGAGAAAGTTTTTAAGCAATATGATGGGGATATCATCAACAAAATCTAGATGAAAGATTGTGTTTCCTTAAAACAAGAGAAAGAGAGAGAGAAAGGGAGAGAGAAGAACATTTTAGTAAGAATCTACAGTAAATTTGTATTTAGTAATTACACTTAAAAATCCCAATGCACAGTCTTGTTCATTTCAAATTAATGATTTAAAAATTAGTGGAGTCCAGGGGTGCCTGGGTGGCTCAGTTGGCTAAGCATCTGTCTTCGGCTCAGGTCATGATCCCAGAGTCCCTGATTGAGCTCCGTGTGGGACTACCTACTCAGGGAGGATTCTGCTTCTCCCTCTCCCTCTGCTCCTCCTCCCACTCATGCTCTCTCTCTCTCTCTCTCTCTCTCTCTCTCAAATAAATAAATAAATAATCTTTAAAAAAATTAGCGGAGTCCTATAGGATAATCTGGAAAACACAAGTAGTGTGTATTACCTTTTCTGGGTGTGGCAGCAGAATTGTTGTTTTAAAGGAGGGTTTTTGTTTTCTTTTAAATACAATCTGTAACATTTAGAGTAGAAGTGATATTTCTAGGATTTGCTTCAAAAAAAATTAAAGATAAGTGGGTTGGTGTAGAGAGGGGAAAAAAAGATAATAATGATTATAATTGTTAGAACTGAGTGAAGGATATCTGATACTCGTTATACTGTTTTTCTATTTTTGAATACATTTGAAATTCTCCATAAGTTTTTAAAAAATGATTTATGTGTATTTATAATGCATTAATAACAAGATATGAGTTATCCTAATAATAAATATGTCTTCAGCTCTTCCCTTTTCCTCATCTTGGCTTCAAAGTAACCATACTCTTTGATTATCATAGTTTCTCTAGACCCCAAGAGCTAGTTTTTAGATTTTTATTTGTTTGCTTATAAACTTCAGTCAAGTAATCAGGAAGTCAATATAATAAAATAGTCTAGGGCGCCTGGGTGGCTCAGTTGGTTAGGCGACTGCCTTCGGCTCAGGTCATGATCCTGGAGTCCCGGGATCGAGTCCCACATCGGGCTTCCTGCTCAGCAGGGAGTCTGCTTCTCCCTCTGACCCTCTGACCCTCTTCCCTCTCGTGCTTTCTATCTCTCGTTCTCTCTCTCTCTCAAATAAATAAATAAAAAATCTTTAAAAAAAATAAAATAATCTAACTTTCTGAAAAATATGCAAGCATAAATAACAATCATTTATGCTTCCATAGCAAAAAATGAGGTTGAACCATACTTAAAACAAAGTATCTAAGATGCAGAGTAGATTAGATTCTGGTTGGTTCAAATAAAAAAAATTGTGCTACATCTAAGGAGTAGAGGGATGAAATGATATTCTTATCTTTCAGTATCTATTTGTATCTAATTTACATAGGAGCCTAAGGATTTCCTAATAAGAACAAAATTAGGAACTTGAAACTCTTCATTATTAGACAAGACATGAACATTCATGGCCATGAAATTTGAGGAGCTACAGAAAGCACAATTTTAAGGACAAAGTCTACTGTTCTAAAATAAAATTCATCCTGCAGATTTGAATGTAATAAGCTAAATAATAACTTGGCTTAAGTGTTAGAGTAGAGGAGAAATTCCAAGATAACCTTCATGGGTATTATGTAAACCCTTAACCAACTCAGCCACTTTGGTATAAAATTTGCACTCTAGGATACAAGATCTCTGGGTAAAGCTGGAGGATCAATTTTGTTAAGACGGTCAACTCTTTGGGGCCCAGCAACTCTACTGTGACTCCCTCATAACAGAGTATAACACTGAGCATGTGAAGTTTCCCCTTGTCCTTTCATGGGTATGTTTAATAGCTGTGGCTTCATGCACACTGAAAGCACCAAACAAAGCACCAAACAGCAGCCCTGAAGAAGCCCAGATTAACAGGGTCCTGACACAGTGTTGAGCTGCCAGAGCTGAGGAAGCAAGCGGGTGTCTAGAGTAGAGCGTGAACAATGTAGCTGATAGGGGTGCAAAAGGCCAGTAGCAGTCCAAAACTGAAAGCGTCCGAGTGACATCTCAAAAGGACAATGATACAGACTCAAGTGGGAAACAATGAAGAGAGGCCAAAGTCTTGCAGATGCACAGGGAGAGGTTAACAGACCAGCAAAAGTAGGATACTAGTGCCAATGCAACCTTTTATTACAGAGGCTCGTAACTCCGCGGAGAGTTTGGATCATGATAACATTCGCGTACTCTTCGGCACGTGGCTGGGCAGGATCTCTATTGCACAAAACACCCGTAGGCAGCGAAAGACGTTGTATGTTCACTAACTGGTGCTGCCTTCCATCTGTCTCCTAAGCCAGAGATATGGGAGCTTTTTAGAACCTCTCTCATCCCTTGCGCCTAGTATACTGCCCAAAGTCTTAAATTGGGCTCGCCAGGATCAGACCTGAGACAGGAATTTCAGTCCATGTGGTTTCTTACCATGATGATCACAGGAAGCATCACCAGGGAAGTAGAAAAATGAGACAGAGAAGAGAGGAACACCCATACAGGGTGAATCACTGGGAAGGCCACAATTATGGGCAACTGGGGTTCAACGTCACTGGGAGCCTCTGGGAGGTAAGAGAGACATGCCTCACACTTGTCCTCTTGGAGGGCCAAAGATTTAGGGTATTTCTCTTCCAATTCTCATCTGTCACTAACCGAAGGATGCCAAGTGGGGTCTCAAGATTGCAGCACCGCCAGCTTCCCCATGATGGCGAAATCCATCAGAGAAAGCCCTTGGTTACATGCAAGTAGACAATCATCAAACAGAACGGTGTCTGCTACCCTGCCTTCATTGTATAGTGTCCATTACAGCTGTTCTTGCTTTTTCCTACCCCATGCCTCATCTTTGTCCTTCTTTTATAAGCAAAGTTGAAAATGTGCTCTAGGTTGGGCAGGAAGCATGGTGAGAGTTCAAGTGAATCGCAGGCTGCCCACTTGAGGACACTCCATGTATCTTTCCAAACAGTGCCGTGTGAAGCCTGGCACCACTTGCCCAGTTGGCTCTGATTTCTCCCTCCTTTGTGTCTGCACTGCCTTCCGCACATCATACTGTTGTTCTACTCCTCATAAGCATCTATTTATAAGTCCATTTGCCTTAATAGACTATCATTTCCATGAGAGCAGGGATTGGCCTTTATTCATCTTTGTATTGTAGGCATTGATTACAGTCCCTGCGACTCAGTAGGTGCTCATCAAAAGTTTCTTTGTTGAATGAATAAGTAAATGCATACACTGCTGATAATGATCATGTTCAGCTTTGTCTTCAGAATCTGCTTCTGCAAGTCAGATTTAAATGACGTTACTTCTGGTATTTCCAATTTTCAAACAGATTTGTTTTTTTTCTGGCAGTGACTTAGCACCACTGAAAGTTTTCAGTTACCTTCTAGTTGTTTTGAAAATGAAATAGCTATTTTTAGTGAAAGGAATACAAAAGAAAAGACAGTTCTCACTCTCAATCTGAGTTTCAGGAGGATTGGATTGCTTCAGCTCAAGGAGTCGGGACTGACGGGACGCCCCTAGCAGCTGCAGAAGCCCTCAAGAGATTACTCTAAAAGATAGTTTGTTACTCTTTATCTCTTACAAATATAAATAACACATAAATAAATAATAAGTGAGAAAATGCTTTGAAAACTAATTTTTTTTTACCTAGGATAACATAGTCACTATGCATTGAAGCCACTTTATAAAAAGCAAGACGAACAATAAAAAATCCTTTAGTTTCTTCCTCCATTTTTAAATTATAAAAATTATATATATATATATGTTCATATACTTGGTTACTTCTTGAAGTGAAATAGTGCATTCAAACTTGCCACTCCCTTCCCACACTTAAATGAAAATTCAACCATCACCAAATTCCACTCTATAAAACTGTATATAGTTATGGGCAACTGGGGCTCAACATCACTGGGAGCCTCTGGGAGGTGACAGAGACATGCCTCATGCTTGTCCTCTTGGAGGGCCAAAGATTTAGGGTATTTCTCTTCCAAGAGAATATATATATATATATAATGGTTGTTATGACACCAAAGAGGCATGCTTTTGTCAGCAAGCCCTCTTGCTCAACTATGGACCCCAACAGTTAAAACCAGAAATAGACAAGACTCCTTGACTCAAGCTCTAACTGAAACCCATTGTTCTCATTTCTTATCAGAAGTTCTTGAGGCACCATCAACGAAGATGTTTTGCAATGACTGGAACATTCCAACCACCAGGCCAGAAGAGCCCTGATAGCAATGGAATGTCTAGAAGACCACGCCCCTCCAGTCCCCTTCCCTGCCCATGATCATGGGCTGAACACCTAGCGAACCCTACCCCTGATCATGCATTCTCTGCCTGCTCTCTTGCACACATCCCCAAACTTCTCCCTATAGAACGCTAGGTGTCCATCTTGCAGGTGGAGAGCTCCGTTGTTCAGGCTCAAGCCTGCCACCTCCCCTAGGCGGCCAGGAGAAATTAATAAATTTCTCCCTTTCTCTTCTCCAAATTCTCGCCTCTTGAGTTATTGGCTTCTCTTGTGATGAGTTTATCTGAGTTTGTTCGACAACACTGCCGGCAAACCCAGCCAGGAGCTATGCTCTCAATTTATCCAGCCCCTTTGGGATTCCCTGGGACCGGGCTGCTGACCATGGCAATGCACCAGGGCTCACCCATTCGTTTCCTGAGTTCATGATTGTGATAAATCGATCAGTATCTGAGCTTCTTTGCACAAACACATAACATCTATTTCTATTTATGTATCTATGTATCTATTGTGTTTTTATGCAAATGGAATATTACATATATATAATAAGCAAGACTGTGTGCATACATATGTTCTCGATTTTAAGCAGTGAAAACTATGTAACAACCACATTTCAATATCTGTTTATATAAATTCATCTCATTTTTTTAAAATTGTAATATCAAGTTTCCTTGTAGGGACTTCGACCTAATCGTGCCCATGCAGATTACCTATCTACTACCCATCTATTTTCCTATTACCCAGCTACAGTGAAAAACCTACATACACCTATGCTTTTACCCTTGTATAAAAACTGATGAAGCACACACCCCTGAAGTAGAATCATGAAGAGGTCAAAGGCAGGCCACTCCCAAGATGTGGCCATTTTGGCATAAAGATTATTTTGAGATAAAAGCCATCAAACCCCAGCAGATTTGGGAAAATCTTTTTACCTTTCCTTCAATTGCCTAAATTTTCATTGGAAAGGAGAGCCTATATCAAGAAGAGAGCTATTATCAGAGATTCCTCTTTACTTAAGAAACTTACCTGTGTAGTAGGTCAACTTTGTTTTCCAAACATCTCCTTTCACCTTCCTTTGTATCCCCAGAGCCCTACACCTCTTCTAGGCTCAGGATGTCAGATAAGCCTCATCACATTGCCTCACTCTCTGGATGTCACATCTGTGTGGATTCCCTACATGTATGAAACTAAATTTGATTTTCTCCTGTTAATCTGTCTCATGTCAATGTGATTTTTAGTCCAACTAGAAGGACCTTGAAGGGGACATGAATGATTGCTTCCTGACATCATCTTTGTCAATCTAAGTGAGAAATGTCTTAATTTTAAATTCTCAAATTATGACTTTCTAGACAACTGTATCTCATTTAGTTTTAATTGCCTATTCATCTCTTTTGCTAATGTTCCTACAGTGTACACTGTTTTCTTTCCAATTTGTAAATTTCAGAGTATTTAAAAATAATTATTCCATTCTTAAATGTCTCATATTATTTCACAAATTTTCTTTAAACAAAATTGGAGTTTTCCAATTGCTTAAGCTATAAGCTTAGGATAAAAAATGTTTCTTTTGCTTTATCACAGTGTGTTACCAGTACCAACATTGCCAATTAATAAAAGATCTTGAATGCCTATAAATAACAATGAAATACACCGAGAAACACATCTATTAATAAAGTGAGATTATTTTTTTCTACAGAGCTAAAATTTACTCTTGAAAAATTCTGGGCTATGTGACACCATTCATTTTTATCAATTTATTTTTTTCATGGGCTCAGATTTTCAGAGGCAGTACATAAAAATTGCTGTTATTTTTAAAGTGTACAAGAATATGTGTACTTTGCTGTGTGTGTACATATGTATATAACTGCTGAATTCCTTGATGTCACATCAATTTTCTTACTGGAGCCACTACACAATACAAGTTAATGGTGTCCAATTTGGTGTGCTATTATCCTAGATCACTGCCAATCCAGTATATTCAACTCGCACAGCAAAGCCAGCAGTTCCCTTGGGGGTAAAAATGACATTCATCCTTGACTAACTTCAACTAGGTGAGACAGTCATGATTTCAATGTTCATTCTCTTATTGTGTGTGTGTGTGTGTTTTAATAATACTGTTTGATACTATAAATAGAAAATGAACAAATCTGCTTTTAAGAGTATGCTTTGTTGAAAAGACAAATAACATAAAAATTAAATGAAATTTTTAACAAAGCAAATTGTGGTTTATGGCAGATGGAGTCCAATGTTCACTGTGGTGAAAAACTGAATATTTTCATTTAAAACCAAAAACGGGGCTACTTCAATCAGCAGCACACCTGTATCATTATCTCACCAATTTGTAGTGGAGTCTATTCCAATATATCAATATGGACTTAGCTGAATCAAATAGCATTTCAGTCGTATAGTATTTTGGTGCTTACAATATCTACACAAATATAGGCTGATCTTCACTGCAAATCCACAAAGTATATATTATTATCAGCATTTTCTGTATAATTTTTACATGAGATACCCATCCCAATTTCTTCAAGTACAAGGTAGACATTCAGAAAAGTAAAGTCTTTACATAATGTAATGCTAAAATATAAATAATGGGAAGTTTATGGGCTCATGATGCCACTCAATGGATTCTAGATAGGCATGGCATGAGGGATTTTCCCCTGCCCTGTTTAGTCTTAAAAACTGATAAGCCTTAATACATCTCAACCATAGGAAATTAGGCAGAATTTGACATTTAAAATGTTAATGATATTACTTTGCATTTAATCTATTTATTCTAAACTACTGCTGAAATACTTTGGTCACTTCTAGGCCCTAACAGAGGCAACTGCTTTTGCTTGCCTATGTCCACTTATTTTTCCTAGATTTGACTATATTAAAAATCATGTATCGGGTTTTTATTAAGTGCAAGACTGTGCTATGCTCTGTGTTCAGTATAAACACAGATAAGCCCCAGTTCCAGCCCTCAAGGTATTCTTTTAAAAAAAAAAAAAGAACACTTAAATACTTGGCCACATGGCCTCCGTAGCATATGGAAAAGAAGCAGTCACATTGGGCTATAAATTTCAGGGGAAAAAACTTATGGAGCAAAAACGGCTTTAAAACTCATTCTGCTGGATGAGTGTAATTTTTATTGATAAAGCTCACTGCTACACACTCAGTCAGTATTAGTTCTAAACCATATTTAATGCCTATTGCACATGCTACATTCTTCAAGAAGCTATCCATGATTCTTCTCCCCATTGTATTTCTCCAGTCGCACTTAGTAGGACTTTGTACCTTTTTAATATCACGATTTATTCTCATTTGTATTATATTGTTCTATGTCACATGACCTATAGTATTTCCAGGCCCATAAGATCAGAGACTGTGCTGTGTATGTATGTGTGTGTATCATATATGATACATTAACTAACGGAATTGGAAAACCAAGTGGGAGTCAAGTGTATTAAATCTATCAAAAATCCATAGAGCCTTAGGTTTGAAAAAAAACAGTATCTCTACAGAAGTTTGACAGCGAGAGGGAATGAGAGCCAGGAGGATAACTTAGGAAGCCTGAATTATTGTTGTTACTATAGACACATTCTCACTTAGAAAAATACATTCATAACCTTGGCTTTTCATCAAGGGTTAGCATAATTGAAAGCTATGAAGAACTTCTATGTCTTGCTTAGAAACACTGTTATCGATGTTGCTAAAAATTGCTCAGAGACAGTTCAGCATTAGAGTTTGAGCATAGACTTTGAAGCCTGACTGTCTAAGTTCAAATCTTGACTCCAGCAATTACTAGTTGTGTGACCATGGGCAAGATTTTCAGCATCCTGTACATTCGTTTCTCCATATGTAGAATGTGAATAATAATAGTAGCTACTTCACAGGCCTCTTGTGAGAACTGAATGCATGGCTCTGTAAGGAGCTGAGGAGGACATCTAGACATAGATATTGCTTTACAACCGTTGCCCATTATGCTAGTTATCAGCCATCTATCCACATAATCAAATCCACCTAGAATTCCATGGAAGGACAGAGTTCGCCTTTGCAAAGATTTGATAGGTTTTTCATCATTAGATAACAAACGTTATATGCCACGTGTTTCCTCTTTGGTTTGGGCTTCCATGAACCCTGAGGCCAAATGTTTTGGCTCAAATTCAATACCTCTATTTGAGCCAAGTTTCTATCAAAATTCTTCCCACCAGCAACTTTATTTGGCTTCTGGTTATTTTCACCTATTTTACCGAGTCTGATGTATATGTTCCTTCTGCGGCAAGTTGGTAAATGAATGCAATTGCTTAGCATCCTGATTTTTAAATTTAAATATTTCTAATGATACAGTTTGAAGATGCAAAACTGCACCCATCAGAAAACATGCCCTTTTGGGTATGATGATTGTAAAGCATGGCCCCCAAAGTCTTTTAGCATTAAGAAGTGGGGGTCTATGTCCTCTCCTCTTCAATCTGATTGGGCTTATAACCGCTTCAACAACTAGATGATGAGAGGTGATGCTCTGAGACTTCCAAGGCTGGATCATAAAAGACTATGCAGCTACTACCTTGTTTGTTGGAACACTGGTTGCTTGAAACTCCGAGTTATCATCAAGAAGCCTGGCTATTCTGAGGCCCCTACACTATGAGGAAGCCAAGGAAGGTCAGGGATGTGTAGGCCTTCAGAATCGTAGCCCCCAGTCATTGAGTCAAACTTAGCTTTCAAGTCTTCACTGTTGAGATTCTAGGCATCACAGAGAAGACAAGCCATCCTGCTGTGGCCTATCTGAACTCATGATCCACAGCATCCATGAGCAAAATAAAATAAATATTTTAATAGGCTAAATATCAGGGTGATACATGACACAGCAAAAGTAGAATACCCTTCCAACACATCCATATAATTCCAAACAATTGGAAAATATACATATACCCCCAAATATTTTCTTAATGAAAAAATACAACTCAGGTTTTGATTTCTGTCCCTTGATGAAAAAGGCATGTCTACTAAAAGAATGACTTTTTATTCTTTTTTTAAATACTTTTTTTAAGATTTTATTTATTTATTTGCCAGAAACAGAGAGAGAGAGGGCATGCACAAGTAGGGGGAGCGGCAGGCAGAGAGAGAAACAGACTCACCACTGAGCAGGGAGCCAGTGTGGGACTCGATCCCAGGACCCTGGGATCATGACCTGAGCTGAAGGCAGATGCTTAACCCACTGAGCCACCCAGGTGTCCCGGAATGACTTTTTGTTCTTATCATGGGATTGTAGAGGCCAAGGGCGAGCTGCCCCAAGATGGGCCACTTGGGCATGAAGAGTATTTTGAGTCAAAAAGCAATCAAACCTAACAGTTTCAAGAAAAGCTCTTTACCTCCCCTCTCAACTGCCTGAAAAGAATTTAGATAGAGGACCTGCTTCAGGAAGTAAGCTATCACCATAGATCACTACGTTATACTGTGAACGAGGTGTGTTGTGGTTGACAGGGAGGAACCTAGCAAGGCCCATTTGATACAAGTCCTCTGTGTCCCATTGTTTCTAAACAGCCCAGCAAACATTTCTTTACTGAACATTTACTCTTTTTCATCTCCCTGTGAATTGCATTCTCTCCCTTTGAAGTCCCAGACCCCTACCTCCTTCTCCTTAGTTCGCAATGACATATAGACCTCATTTTGCCTGACTGTCTTTGGAATTTCCATGTGTGTATGGATTCCAAGTACCTACGTTGTTAACTTTGATTTTCTCCTGTTAATCTGTATCCTGTCAATTTGATTCTTAGTCTGGCTAGAAGGACCTTGAAAAGCAGAGTAAATTCTCTGGGACACAGAGGACTTGTATCAAATGGGCCTTGCTAGGTTCCTCCCTGTCAACCACACCTCGTTCACAGTATAATGTAGTGATCTATGGTGATAGCTTACTTCCTGAAGCAGTACCTACGTTGTTCCAAATATGCCACATGAATGGCTATTTGTGACATAAAAAAGTCTCCCTGGCCCAAAAAGTGGAAAAAAACTCAAATGTCCCTCAAATGATGAATGATAAACAGAATTGGATATATCCACACAATAGAATTTTATTCAGCTATTAAAGGGAAGGAAGGGGTGACATATTCCATAACATGGATGAAGCTTAAAAACATGCTAAGTGAAAGTGACCAGATATTACTGTATACTAACATTTATATTAAAGGCCCATAATAGGCAAACTCATAGAGACAGAAGAGAGATTAGTGGCTGCCAGAAGCCATGGGAAGGGAGGAATGAGGGGTGATTATTAACAGGTGTGGAGTTTATTCTAGGGTGATGAAAATACACTAAAATCACATAGTAGTGATACTTGTATAGCTCTGTGAATATGCCAAACTCATTGAATTACACATTTTAAAGGGTAAATTTTATGGTATGTGAATTGTACGTCTATAAAGCTGTTCTAAAAAAGTCCCCAGGATATCCCATTTTTGAAGAAACACTATTTTTTTTCTCTTGAAGTCTTCTAAAGAAGTTTACGGCTCTTTGTGTTGTGCTGTGGTTTTTGGGAAGCAGCTTGCTCTGGGTTTATTTATTTTGTTTCATTTTAGTGTTAGAATCAATCCTGCTTATATCTCCTGAGTACTTTTTTTTTTTTTAATTTGAGACTTAAAAACAAACAAAAAGAGGCAACACTTCCAATTCCCCAATGATTCAACAGGTTTTAATGTGCAGATGGTAAGCATTTGTTTCCCTCATTGTTTGCTACCAGGAAGAAGGGTGGGAAATAGCTCTTCTGGGTCAAAATGTATGGTTCACAAACCACGGCTTTTATCTTAGCCTAGTCTTGTTTTGTTTTGTTTTTGTGAGATAACAATTTCTCCTAATTTTATGTCAACTTCTGGTAAAATGTCATACTGTACTAATGACTTTATTTGTTAAATAAGATAACAAATTGACCTGCCTGGGAGAGGATCGATGGAAGATAGTAAAGTTGAATACTGCAAATATTAGGTCAACACGTGACCACTCTCAAGGACTATCATTGAAATCCTTGAAATTTACACCACAACTGACTAAAAAATCTCACCTAGAATATTCAGGAATCGATGGCAAATCTGCTTGTATAGATCTTGAAGTATTTATTTTTATGGTAATTTCCTTTTTTAAAAAAAGATTTTATTTATATATTTGAGAGAGAAAGAATGAGAGAGAGACAGCATGAGCAGGGGGAGGAGGAGAGACAGAAAGAGAGGGAGAAGCAGATTCCCCCCTGAGCAGGGAGCCCGATGGTGGGGCTCGATCCGAGGACCCTGGGATCATGACCTGAGCCAAAGGCAGACGCTTAACTGACTGACCCAACCAGGCACCCTATTTTTATGGTAATTTCTTCCTGATCTCAGGAGTGGCAGATACTGCTAGATGTTTCCCCAATATGCATTCTACATGTCTTTCCTTTTAACAAAATTCTGATTTTGTTTGGAGGTAGCAGCATGTCTGGCTAAAACAGACAACCTTATTTCTAGCCTCCCTGGAAGCCAGCACTAGACTTGTGACATGGGAGAGGGAGACTGCTGGAGGTTTCTGGGAAACTTTGTCTTCTTGATACAGATGCTGCATCTGCCACCTCAGCCCAATTTCAAGCTTTATTGATATACACTACCTCTTTCTTATTCTTGCTTCTGAAGGGGAGCAAAATATGTCACCCCAAAACATGCCTCATAGGCATAAGGATTATCTTGAGTTTATTATTATTTAAGTGTTTATTTATTTATTTGACAGAGAGCAAGAGAGCACAAGCAGGGGAAACGGCAGAGGGAGAGGAAGAAGCAGGTTCCCCGCTGAGCAGGGAGCCTGATGCGGGGCTCAGTCTCAAGACCCTGGGATCATGACCTGAGCAGAAGGCAGATGCTTGACTGACTGAGCCACCCAGGCACCCCTTGAGTAAATTATTATTTTTTTTTAAAGATTTTATTTATTTATTTGAGAGAGAGAGAATGAGAGATAGAGAGCACAAGAGGGAAGAGGGTCAGAGGGAGAAGCAGACTCCCCGCTGAGCAGGGAGCCCGATGCGGGACTCGATCCCGGGACTCCAGGATCATGACCTGAGCCGAAGGCAGTCGCTTAACCAACTGAGCCACCCAGGCGCCCCTTGAGTAAATTATTTTTAAGAAACAGCAGACATAGCAGAATCATAACCCGAGTAAAAGTTACCCTTAGGTAAGAGATATTTACATATATAAGGGAAATCTCCATTTGTAAGGTATCTCCCCCTCTGTATCAGGAAGAGAGGGATCATTCAATCTCTACAAACTCTCACCAATGGAGAAGGGAGGGACTTAAATCTGCATAATAACCACACCCTTGATTACTTTGTTTTTCCTGGCAACCTCCCATAACAGCATCCCCACCCCCCAACATCTTTTGTCTTTAGCTGGAGATGTTATTTAAGGTGGTTAACTTTGGTCATTTCAGGGAGTTACTCAGTTTTCCTGGGTCTCTCCCACATATATAGGAGGTATATATGTTATTAAACTACTGTTTGTTTTTCTCCTGTTAATTTGCCTTTTCTTATAAAAGGGAATCTCAGCCAAGAACCTTGAAGGGTAGAGGGAAAATTATCTTTCCTCTCCTATGCTTCCTTCTTCATCTTCCTTTCCTGAAATGTGGATGTGAGGTTGGAGGTACTGACACAATCATCTTGCACCAGGAATGAAACCACCACCAGAATTAAATCTGCAGAAAGGCGTGTAGCGCATAGTTAAGGATTACTCGGAAAAACACCAGGATGCTTTGCTTAAGATAATGAAAATGTAGCCCAAGGGAACAAGAAATGAAATAGCCTGCACAGTCATCATAGTCACAAGGTGTATGGTCTCTGCTTTTGCTAACAAAGATAGCATCATTGACACACACTGCTGAGATGTTTTGCAGACCCAGACCAGGGAAGGGAACGACCACTTGAACACAATATTAATGAAACCAGATGGACCTGCACCAGAAAGACATGTCAATCAATCTTAAATTTTACCCAATCCCCGACCAATCAAAAGAACCCACTAACCTGGAGCCCCTTACCCTTCATTTTTGCCCTTAAAAACCCTCACTTGCAAACCATCAGGGAGTTCGGAACTTTTGAGCATTAGCTCTGTTCTCCTAGGGGGTGCCACACCAAGAAATAAATTTATCTTTCTTCATTGCGACAGCTCAGTGTCAGGTTTTTGGGGTTTTTTTTTTATTGGTTTGCCATGCATCGGGTGGATGATCTCTCCTTTGATTCATTTACAAGAACTGACAAGCATAAGAGAGGAACACATCATAAGGGAAAGAGCAAAAATACAGAAGGGGCCTGGGATGCTAGTGACATCATAAGGTCAATTTCTTAGACTGCCTTCTGTCAAACTTCATCATTTGAAAAATTAAAATTCTCTGTTGGGTTAAACAGTTTGTTGTAGTTCCTGTTACTTGCATTTAAAAATGCAATCCCCATCCACAATTCCTCTCAACTAGTGAACTACCACCCTCTAGGGTACATTTGGAAAATATGTGCAAACATTTTTGACTTTTGTATGGAGAGGAGAGGTGCATCCAGGATGCCAGACATCTGGGAACAAGCAGAACAGTCCAGCAAAACAAATAATTGTTTCATGCCCACACAGCTTTTGAAAAGTGGGCAACAACCTGCTTATAATTATGTGAACTTAGAGCCTGGCCCTATTTAATGTATACATGCAAAGTATTGTTTTTCACATTTTTTCCCACAGTTTAAATATACACGGAATTTTCCAAAAATGCAACTATGATGCAAATAAATCAAAAGGGAAAACTGCACCTTTTAAGTTTAGAACATTACCAGATGTTGTTAATCACACAGGAAAATACCCTTACCCTTAGCAATACCGTTCACGACATCTTAATCATTAATACCACACACCTGCATTAGTCAGCATTTATAGTTGTCTATTCTTGGTGATTATAGGCACAGGTACTACATTTATCTACAGCATTATATAGCCTGCATATTTCTATATTAGATAATGATTGTTGATGATCATTATATATATTATTTTGTAATTAATGATTACCCTTTAATTTCTTCTTATTTGGCAATTACTTTGAAATTATACATAGACGAGTTACATTACTGGTAAATTTCCTTTGTGGATAGTAATGGCAGTATTATAAAATATGTTTTACAAAAAAGGGTATTGAATCTTATGGTTTTGAAACCCATACAATACAAAGGGAAAGACAGTTTTGAAAAGGGATGATATATACATATTCAGAGTAAGATGGCATGCCCAAGCAATAGAAAGATGGCTTTTATCCTTAAATGTTCTTATCCTGTCGAGTTTCTATTCTGGGATTTTGGCCAAGTTGGTTTCAAAGAAGACAGAGAAGATGCGTGTGGAGCACCAGAACACTGCAGGGCCTTGCTTCACAATTAGAAACCAAATGCAAGACTGACTCCAACCCAGGGAAATTGGAGAAAAGATCAATGTAAAGGTATGTACATGTCCGTGTTGGGAGAGAATGGGGAAAGAAAATACCAAATTGGACAAGATCCATTAACAACTGATTAGTTATTTGATTAAACACAATAATGGGCAAATATGTAGCTGCTTTAACTTGTATTTTTGCAAGTTAAAAATGAAAAAAAAAAGCCAAAGGAAAAATGCATTATCAGAAAAATACAGAGAACTTTTTTTTTTTTAATTCTCAAAATGTGAAGTCAAGCTAGAGAGAAAATACTGTGCAAATAAGGAACTTTTTTCCAAGGTATGGAAACATTGACAAAACTATTACCAGTTATAGCTGCCCTTTACTGGGTGAAACCTGGACAAACAGGACAAACTCCTTTAAAAGTAAAGTCTTCAAAGGGTCAAATCCCATGGTGTTCACAGACCAGGCAGGCTGCTACAGGGCAGGAAGAGTCTATTATATAGAGAAAAGCTGCAGGAACACAATGATCTTTGAAGAACTTTTGGGCAAGTTTAGGCAGGCCCTGCAGTGGCAGTTTTGGTGCTAAGGGGTAGGAAGAGATGCAACCCTTCCCCCCCTTGCTCTTATTGCTGCCTTGTTTAGCAACTTCCTCCAAGGGAAATGCCTTCTCTTTTCAGATTTTTAGAAAATATTTCCCAAATCTATGTCTCCCTTTATCTAAAGCAATTCCAAGTGAATAAAAAACTCAAGTTGTCTCTTGCAAAGGGCAAAACCTTTGTGCAATTTTTTAATAAGTTAATGGAGACATTTTTATTCCCATTGCTTGAAAATTTCCAACTGTTGCCACCCAAGTGCTTTCCATTGATAGCCTTCAAATATATAACCCATGAAGTACTTAACTATGGCAAACAGAGTTAGTATATTGAACACGGTCTCAAAGAGAGAAGTCTTACGTTAGGAGTAATGGTAGACTACATTTAGAGAATTATTTCTCATAGACAGCAATTTTAGAGTGGACAAACACAGCTGAGCTCAACAAAGCCTTTCTAATTTATACATTCTTATGGATTATTCTGAATTTTGTATAAAACCACAATCACCAATATGTGAGTCCCAACTTCTACAGTGGGGGCTTATTTATTATCTCAGTGTCAATTGGTGATAGAGATCTTCTCATCTCCTTTCCCTTGGTAGAGGTAGCTTTACCAAAATAAATGAACTACCTGCAAACCCGAATCAGAGGTCAGGAGATGCTTGTACCATCCGCTTACTTTCTAGGCTTACAGTTACCCTGGAGAGGAGCTAAAGCTTCATTTATCCATGTTCTTGAAACTGAATTTGTTTACCATGGCTGAGGGGTGTTATCAAAGTATACTAGGTAATAAAAATTTGGTCTTATTACTTAGCCAAATGTATTAATTTTGTTGTTGCTGGTCATGGTAGCCAACTTGGCACTTAAACTTCTTCCCCCTTTATTCAAAATTCCATTGAAATGACATAAAGTACTCAGGGGTTAAAAGATTAAAATGAAAATCCGCCTAGAAAGCAAGAATGAGAACAAACAGAAAACTAGCATATTTCTGGAAGTACTGAAAGATACAGGTGGGATCCAGAAGGTAAAGAGAACAAAAGAGAGGAAACATGCCACAAACACCAAGAGTAACTAGAAGCTTCACAGAAGTCTCACCCCTTTAGCTCACATACAGTGTACTTTAGTTGTGTGAGGCATTGTGAAGGGAATGCCGGGTGCTCAGGGGATGTATAATGGGTGAGGTGAGCTCATATAAAAGCTGAGGATTGGTTGGGGTCCTTTAGAAAGCTCCCCTGGGGAGGAAGTATTAAGCTTTGACCTGAAGGATGCAAAGGAGTCTGAAAATAGTCCAGTGCGTTAAAAGAAGATCAGTATCATTGGAATTTAGAGAGGGGTGGAGAATGATTGAAAATCAAAAAAGGAAGGACCCCAAAAGGTAGGATTCTGTAGATCATGGTATTTAAACATTAACTTTATAGCAATGGGCAGCTCGTGAAGAGTTGTAAGCAACAGTCCAATCAATGTCATAAAAACACTTATTCTACTTGCCGTATTGCAAATGGACTGTGCGGGGTTAAGTGCAGATGTATAAAGTACAATAGGATAGATCCATGCAGTGTTTATGCACAAATGAGTATCAGTGGGACTCACATAAAATGCCTTTTTCCCTTCGAATGTCTCCACGTTTCCATTCCGCAGTCATCATCTAGCTGAGTCCCTACCGCCAGCACCAGGATTGGAGAGGTAGCCTCCAAACTCATTTCCTTAATCCTCATCTCCAGCCCACTCCATTGCCATCCTTTACAGTGTAAGGAAGCCATTTTTCCTAATCATCATTTTTTCCACCTCACTTCCCTGCATAAAAATGGACTATGTCTTCATATTACTTATAAGATGGGGTTTGAGAGGATTAATAACAAGTCTTTTTTTCCCACCCAGGTCTATAATCAAATAAGTCAGACACAGGAGTCAAACAGATATAGATGAAAATATCTCCTTCATTAATGATAAAGCTGGTATCAGCGAGCATGGCTTAAGCCCTCTTGCTACGTGTGCTTGATGATAATTTGCCTAGTGACACAAACTAGTAGCATAAAATAACAGTGGACCTTTTCCCATATCAGACAACCCTATACAATTAACGTCATGGAGAGACAGAGCACCTAAGTCAAGGGTGCTGAGCCACATATGCTCAATTCTTCCTCCTAAACTCACAGTCATATCGGTCACTCCTCTAGGGCAAAAGGGTAGTAGTATTACACCAATGTAATTCCTTCTGCAGGTGGGTATTTGAAGCAAGACGCAGAGGGTCCAAACATTTAATTCCATATACATTAAACTTTTATGATTTTAATATTCTCTATAGTTTGCTAATTGCAACTTACTACTATTTCTCAGCATAAGCCCCTGTTTCTGTCATTTTTCTGGTCCCGTCCATATTATTTGCTCCTTGTCCTTTAATTCTCCTATTAAAATTGAGTGATGATTGTCTAGTCAGTCTTTTCCCAAGCCAAAGTTAGCAGTATTATCTGAAAGTGTTTGGGGAAATCTTAATTTTGTATGGTTCCTAGTCATAGCCATATTAACTAGTATGCCCATTTATCTGTAAATGAAGTCTCAGTATTCTGGAATATCTTCTGTCTGACACTGAATTTCTAGCTAAGACCAGTGCCCTAGATGGCTATATTGACAACAACCTTATCAATAGTAATTCTCCCAGCATTTATAGCAGGGTCAGTACAAAATCTCAGCTATCATTACATGACATATATGGAAACATTTTAAAGATTTTTTTTTATTTATTTATTGAGAGAGAGAGAATGGTAGAGAGCATGAGAGGGAAGAAGGTCAGAGGGAGAAGCAGACTCCCCACCGAGCAGGGAACCCGATGCGGGACTCGATCCTGGGACTCCGGGATCATGACCTGAGCCGAAGGCAGTCGCTTAACCAACTGAGCCACCCAGGCGCCCAATATGGAAACATTTTATAAATAAAACATACACAATGGGTTATTTTTATTATTATAATCTAATAATGTTTCAAAATCCATTATTCACTAAAAGGTATAAAATGTTATAATGACTGTGAAGCATATCAACTGAAAATAAGACATACATATATACAGAGAGAAAAGTGCAAATGTGTGGGTGTGTGTTGGGGGGGGTGTAGAGAGAGAATCTCTTCAATACGTGTCACCAAAGGCAAAGAACGAAACAAAATAAAAAAATAAATGGAAAAAATGCAGTAAAGGAATCACTTAATAACTCCTAGCATGTTCTCAGTTACCAGTATGACAAATCTTAGTGAATTCAGCCTACCATCAGTGAACCAAAGTTGCTTAAAAGCAGTTACAGAGGATAAATGTTTTTTAAATATCATGAAAAGAAAACAGACTGTTGACTACTCTTCAATTAAAAGTATTCATGGTAAGGGAGAAATTTTATTCCCCCTCCCAGGAAAGATAAATTGTCTGTATGTTTCTATAACACATATCACCCTGGCACTAAGTCACTAAGCATCAACTACCATTAATAACAATTGATTTTATAATTAAAGTAGCTAACTGATAAGATACTGTCACGTTTTACAAATGCTTGAATATGAAAGTAGGTTCCCCCCTCACTGAAATATCTAGTAGAAATTAGTATAGGCCTTTGCTTACTCATTCCAGTAAGAGCAGAATCACAGACAGATCAACCAATCTAGCACTGTGAATAAGGCATTGTAGGAACTCAATAAGTATTTGTTAAATTAAAGAATAATTTTTATTATATCTTCATATTAAAATTAAAAATTCATAGAGCGGTAGGAAAATTACCGAGAATATTTACAACATACACAGTTAAAGAAAATACTTTTCTCATGAAAAAGTCAATTTGGGTCCTCCTATCAGAAAAAAAAATGACTTAGACCCATTTCTCCCTGCTACTCCCCACTAACATAATAATAAGCACTGGTAATAATGCAAGATGCAAAAATAGCTCTGAAAGGTAGTAAGAAGATGACAGAGGTCTGGGATACAGGAACTGGAGCAGCATCTGGGTGACTTAATGTCTCCTCACCAAATAGAAGGCAACCCAGACCCAGCATTTCACAACCCCTAACTAGCATCAGAAGACAGCCCAGATGGGCTCATTGTTCTCCCAGATCCAACAGGAGTCCCTGAGACAACATCAGGCAAACGTGACACCATCTAGCATGCAATCCTAGACCCAATCCCAACACCTGCTAACAATAAGCAACCAGGGGAAGCGCTCTCCATCCCTGCTGGGCCTCTATGCTCTCTCACATCTCAAGATACCTATGCATTTGGTAAAACTCTAAAGAAATAAATATACCCATGCACAGGTCCACACACACTCATACACACAAACACACACAGGTGAGCACTCAGGAAATCTAAACAGATTTAGTGGACTGTGTCAATATCAATATCCTGGTCGTGACATTGTGCTATAGTTTTGCTAAATGTTACCACTGGGGGAAACTGAGTAAAGTGTGTGCAAGATCTCTGTGTGTGCTTTCTTATAATTCACGTGGAGCTATAATTATCTCAATAAAAATGCCAATTTAAAAAAAAGTCAATCTTGATTTTCACCTCTTTATTTGAATTTCACTAGATGGTTGTGTTTATTTTATTCACTGGATATTTGAGAATCATCCCACTTGGTGTTTACTCAAAGCATGTTAAACTTAGAGCAATTTTACTTTAAAAGAATTCTGCACAATATGCCCTGACCAGCCATTTACTAAGTTATATGGATAGACATTACAGACTTGAGCTGATCTTCAAAGCATCTTCTCCGTCCAAAGCTTTTTCTTTTTTCCATTTTTAAACTGGAAGTATTCCTTCTCTGCCAGCTAAAGAAAATTTCTAGTTTTCTTTTTTTCGATTTTATTTATTTGTCAGAGAGAGAGAGAGCACAAGCAGGGGGAGAGGCAGAGGGAGAGGGAGAAGCAGACTCCCCGCTGAGCAAGGAGCCCGATGTGGGACTCGATCCCAGGACCCTGGGATCATGACCTGAGCTGAAGGCAGACGGTTAATGACTGAGCCATCCAGGTGTCCCTCCCTGGAAACCTTTTGAGTACTGCTTGTGTCACCCTCCTTGCGAGCAATGACACAGCAAATTGCTTGTGTCATTAACTCCGTGGAGAAAGAAATCTCCTGCCCCTTCCCTTTACTAGCTTTTTAATAGTGTAACTTCAGGTCTTCCACTGAAAACATTAGAACTGTCACTTAATTTTCAACCTCCCAATATTTAATTGAGAGATGTGCAATATAATTAAAAAGGTGCCCATAGGGCAACTAATTCTGAAGACTAGTGATAAGTGAATGAAGGAAGTGCGCTTAATTTCATTTTCATGCTTTAACTGTTCCTATCTTACAGTGATAAGGAAACCCTAAGCTCTACATCTATGTGAGAAGGTATCCCTACAATGTACATGTGGCTTTATAAAATGCATGTGTGTATAGGCTTTCACATGTACTCACGCATGAATGGCTATACAAAAATACAGATACTTTCATTGATTATTTTTTTATTTAATAATATTTTTATTTATTATTTAAGATTATTTTTAAAAGATTTTTTATTTAATAATACTTTATTTTTATTTATTACGATTATTATTTTTTAAATTTTTTATTGTTATGTTAATCACCATACATCATTAGTTTTTGATGTAGTGTTCCATGATTCATTGTTTGTGCATAACAACCAGTGCTCCACGCAGAATGTGCCCTCTTTAATACCCATCACCAGGCTAACCCATCCCCCCACACCCCTCCCCTCTAGAACCCTCAGTTTGTTTTTCAGAGATTATTTTTTTTAAAGATTTTTATTTTTATTTATTTGACAGAGAGATACAGCGAGAGTGGAAACACAAGCAGGGGGAGTGGGAGAGGGAGAAGCAGGCTTCCTGCTGAGCAGGGAGCCCGATGTGGGGCTTGATCCCAGGACCAAAGGACCATGACCCGAGCTGAAGGCAGACGCTTAACATCTGAGCCACCCAGGCGCCCCCATTCAGATAACTTTAGTCACATTTTACATAATGTGACTCACACGTACACTCTTTTTTTTCCCCTAAAACAAGACAGCATTTCCTAACTTTTAGGACATAAGATGTGTTTCATTATTTATAATGTACTCTAAACAAATTTTGATTTAAAGTGCAAATAATTAAAAAGTACTAATTACTACAATGAATAGTTCAGGAGAGTTTTCTTTTATTTGATTGCCATATATGATGGCATTCATTCCTACATACTTACCATAACACATATATCCATTAGTAAGAGAAAAACATATTTAGAATCCAAAATTGGCTCCTAAAGAACCTTAATAAAGTTCTAACATCTTTAGGAAAAGGTCGGGAAAATTCATAATTCCTATTACACTCTTCTAATTTAAGCCAAGGAAGATAATAGGTAATAGGCCAGCCCAGGGAGATGAGCTCCAGCCAATTACTGTGGAAAAACCAGAGGCAGTTGTAGTCCCAGGGCTGCCAATACCACAGCTGGGGGACTTGCCAAGTAGAGAGATGCCAAAGCAGGAAAAATAGCTCCTTCTGATTGATTGTTCAAACCTACAAAGATCAAATGCTTCATGTGTGGGCCTGACTACAGAACTATCTTTTCCCAAAAGGCATCATTTATTTGTTTTTCATTACTGAGGTTGTTAGAAACACAGAAATAAGGTTATCCGTAAGTATAAGAACAGGTCCCAGGAATATCTAGGTTTCCTTTTGCAAACAATAAAAAAGAAACTCTGAAGTTCATCTTATACTTAGAGCTTTTATAAATTGTGACTTTCCCACTCCATTCCTCAGTTTCCCTATCTGTAAAATGGAGATAAAAGTAGCATTGCAGTGTTACTGTAAGGGAAAAAGTTAAATATTAGAAATCAATATACTAAGCATGATACCAAGTACTTAGCATTCATCGAACACGAGCAATTATGTTGGTACTATTTTCACTTCTTTTATTATACCCAGTTAAACTTGTGTTATTATACCCTTGATATTTGTATTACTACACCAAGTTAGCCAAAGCAAATCTGTTTTTTAAAGCTTGTCCAGAAGTAACTTTATTAGACATATTTGTTTGGTACAGATCAATTACTTAGAAATTTATTTCATGTAAATAGGTCATAAATAAAAATGATGACTGCCCTTTTTTGGGTAACTTGAGAAATCTAGGGGGTAAGAAATAATTTTCAAAGAAAAAAACCACAGCATCTTTTAAAGAGCTCTGTAGGTAAGGATTAATTACACTAATAGCCAGATTAACTTGTATACACTATACATTACACGCAATTCAAATTTTAAAAGCAACTCAAACTGAGGAGCATTCACCTTGGTTCTTACGGCACCAAAGCATCTTTGAAGATCAGGTGTTTAAAAACAAAGGAAGAAAATGACCAATCTTCTATGTGCTCTTCTCAGTTTTCAGTTCATTTTTATCATCAGAATTGAAACAAACAACTGAAATCTGCTGCTCGATATCAGTAAACCATATTTCCAAAAGAAAAGAGTAGTGGCCATTAGTTCAAACTGCAGAATGACTGGGTTTCTAATTAAAAAAATAATGTCTTCTATGTTGTTTCAGTGAACTCAAAGTTTGTTCACATTTTGTGGCAACTGTCCCTTTTAGTTTCAATGACCTGGTTGAGAAGGCACAGGAAATACGAACACATTTTCTAGCAGCCCGTCTTTTATCTGTAAAGATTATTGGGTAGCTGCTTCTGCAATGTCTAGTACTCCTGTGAAAAACTAGTAGCATAATACAGATCGAGGAACAGGATACACAAAGCTGCTTCTGATGTCTTTCTATTAGTCAGGAATGCACAACAATTTCAGGTCAATGATCCTTCTATGTCCAAAAGGCATAGGACCTAAGGCTCACAATTGTTTTTTATGTTTCGCTCCATTTGAAGTACACAGGCAAAACCAATGATATAAATGAGGCCTTATATGACCTGACATCCACATGCCTAATCTAGCAGAACCTCCACATCAATGGTACAGCCAGATGAATCAAAAGGTCCCTCCAATGCCCATGTCAATGTCAGACTGAGTAGAAGCTCCCCGTTTGGCATTCCCGCTTGAGTGCTTTGCAGTTCTGGCATGTCACCTAATAGGCCCTGCACCAGTTCTGACTGATGTGTGAGTGTGCAAACATTACCAGGATTCAGGAGCCAGATGGCCCACACACCAAGCATACTAGCCAGACAAAACACAGGCAGATTCAGCACACTTCAGAGAGTTCCATTTTTGGTGATTCCTCCCAACATGAAAGTACACATATTTACTTGATTCCATTCCATATGAACCCACAAGAGTGTCTTCCTCCATCATTTCGGTGCCGCATCCGAAGTAAAGAAGGAAATTCTTTTCTCCTTTCTTTCCATTTAGCATGAAACAAAAGCCTCTGCAATCAACCCGACCTTATTCTGCTATTTGTGGAGGCTGTCATCTGTTCTCCTAAGTGACAGTTGAACAAAGTCTCCTCGTTGCTTCTTTGGCATACAGCAGTCATTTACTTCTCCCACCACGCTTAAATGGATTCTTTAAAACTGAAGCCGTAACTCGTAGGAAGAAGTGTCCAGGAGAGGGTGTACCCTTCTGGGTGTACCCTTCTAGTCCTTTTTTTTTTTTAAGATTTTATTTATTTATTTGAGAGAGAGAATGAGATAGAGAGATTGTGAGGGTCAGAGAGAGAAGCAGACTCCCTGCCGAGCAGGGAGCCCGATGTGGGACTCGATCCCGGGACTCCAGGATCATGATCTGAGCTGAAGGCAGTCGCTTTAACCAACTGAGCCACCCAGGCGCCCCCCCTTCTAGTCCTATATGAATAGCTCCTGCGGGTGTCAGCCACACAAGAAACATGATTTACTTATAAAACACTAAAAAATCACATATATTATTCCTCATAGCCAGAATTTCAAATCAGTTCACATTGGTCTTCTCTCCTTACACATGTAAAACACCATTCATGGGCATGCTCCTGTGTGTGTGTGTGTGTGTGTGTGTGTGTGTGTGTGTGTGTGTGTGTGTAATCATATGGAAATGGAGAGATTTCAAGTGGAACTGCTGCAGTAAGCAAAAGTAAAATCTACAAATAAAAAAATAAAAACCTAGTACTTCTCAGTATTAATTACTTATGAGTTCAAAGCAACATGATAGCAGCCCGAAAACTTTCTTGAATCTGAGTCAGACACACACAAGTATTACTGACTTTAAACTAAGATGAGCAGCCTTCCTGAAATCCCTAAAATAAAACCTTCAAAAGCACCGGTTCAAGATCTGGAGATATGATGAAAGGTTGGAGACTTTTTCAAAGAAGTCTGGGGAATTTCTTTACCATATTTAAGTCCTAAATTGGAAAAAAAAATATTTGACAAAATAGTAAAGTCGTTTCCCTATCAGGTCCATTCTGAGCATATCAGTCCAGGCTGTCAGGTCAGCCACATTACTCAGAGGTTCCCTCTGGGATAAGCTAATTCTAGAATCCTTTTATAGTTTAGATACTTTCAGCATGAGATCTTGATGTCCTCTTAGAGGCTAGACTGCAAACATGTAAAAGGAAAGCTCATGGTTTACTGAAGTGTGTGTACTACACAAAGTGTATAGTATGACTGTGTATGTATTGAGAATTTTAATTACTTCCATAAGGGAAAGCAAACGTTCCTCTTTCATATTTCATCTTAACCAATAGTTTTCGCTTGCTTGGAAATCAAAAACTACTTTTTGCAATAAAATTAGTGTTGCAACAGCAATAAATTTCAGAGGGAACTATGTTTAAATTGATCATCTAAAATTAAAAAAAAAAGATAGTTGTTAAAGGTCAAAGACAATCTGCATGAACAGAATGCATAGGGTACCATAAAATGTAGCTTACATCAAATGGTTGGATATTAGGAAACTTTTAATGCAAATTCTGATATAATTCAAGAAGAAAATAATGAAAAAGAATTTTTTAAAAAAAGAGTAAAATGGAGCCAAATGTCATTGCAGAAAACAACATATACGAGGGTAGGTACCATAAAGTTTTATTTCTACAGCTTTGAAAGAAGCTAAAAACTCACATGTGACTCTCCAGCTCATGAGTAATGTGGTCATTTCAAACTTATGGCAATAAAAACTTTATAGTGTCCCAGTTTGGAACATATGTCAAACAGAGATAAAAGTAAAAATCAAAATGAAATGTGACAAAACACTGTAAAACACCTCTCATTGGACACCACTAATCTGTTTTGGTCTGAGAATCAGCGGCCACTTCTGTTTTGGAGTTTCTATTTTAAAATCATGTTGCAACTTGAAGAACCACTATGATTAACATCAAAGTAAATAAGAAAAAATGAGTTGCTTTGCTCATGATGGTGCTAACTGTATGGGCTTCAGAAAATGTCACCGTTGTAGCAAAATTAAGAAGAGAAACATAATTCCTGCAGTTAAATATTAATGTTTGACCTTGACACATAAAGAATGAAGACAAATCATTTTCTTTAACAAGTGATTTTTATAGACTATAATAATTATAGAGAAAATGGCATGTGTTTACAATGAGAGCTCAATGTTTTCAAATGATGTAATTATATTTTAAATGAACGTTATTTTTATTTTCAGTGAATTGTTGGTATTAGTTCTTGGAGGAAGCCATATTTTTCTACTTTGATTTTTGCCTGAAGATGAAAACTATCTTATGTAAATAGTGTCTGATTAGACTTTAGTTTATTAGTATTAATCAGTTGTATTTTGCCACTTGGACAACTTGCATAACTTTGGCGCTATTCTAATTCTCACTCCATTTTCTTAGCTGTAGGGAAAGAATCTAATTAATTGTATCATTAATAGTTGTCTAATTTTTAGCTATTCTATTTCATAGCCTAGAGGTCTCATAACTGTATGAAAATAAAAAAGTTATCATCAACTAATATATATTTGTTTTTATATTAACTGGGTAACTGCAACGTTACTACGCACAGTGATCTAACTCCTTGATTGATGAGCACAATGGTACACATGGAATTGTCAAAATGCCAAATGAAAACTATTGATCTTATATTTTATTTTCAAGTACTGACTAAATTGTTTGGGGATTTTTTCTTTGCCTGTGGGACAGACTTAAGAGATTTCGAGGCAGTTCATTTCCATTCAAACAAACATTAGGTGATTTTAAATGTCTTCTTACACTTAGCTGTACTACACTAACTCTGAAAAAAACAAAACAAAACTTTTTCTACCGAAATAATGATAGAAAAAATAACTAAAAACTTCTAAGAGACACACTTTATCAAGAAAGTGCAGTTTATCTGTCATTGATAAAATCATATTTTGGATTAATCTGAAAATGACTCTATTGTTTCCCCCAAATCACTTTCCCTTCAAGAGAGTACAGGAGTTAACTGTCACTTGAAAATGTTAATCCAAAATAATGAGAGTAACTTAAGAAAAGTTATTAAATGGTTTGTTTTAACATTTTCAGATACTATAATAATATACCATCAGTTATAAACATCATTACTTTTAGAGAATAAACCCCCAAAACATTCACTTCATATGAGATGATTCATAATTACAACCTCCTGAACTGTGATCCAGTCATACCACTGAGATCCACACTCTTCACTACATAGTATATGCTTATGACCTACAGAGATCTGTGCTGTGCATACTTAGGGCAAAGCCATTCAGCCAGCACAAGCCCAGGTTGAAACTGTCTAAAAAAGTGTTTATACAAGATTTGTATCTAACAAAGACAAACCTTATGTCACTGTTCTTGACACCCACAACAGTAATGGTAATAGAAGGATAACAAGAATATACATCTTGATCCTTAAGCCAGGCTTCATACTAGAAGAGGTGAGAACAAGGCCTCCTGTATCTTATCTGAAAACTGTAAATCAAAACCATTTTGGAGACAGTGTACCACAATGATACTACCCTTTAATTTGTTAAAATTCATTTTCATCTAACTATAATCATAATTAGAAAAATGTAAAGGTATACAAATATTCTTATTTTCTTCTCTCTTTTCAAAAAATTAAACTTATGTCAACGTGTTTTTCTTTGTCAATTCTATGACACTGCAATTTTTGCCACATATTTAAGTTTAAATTCCACGGTTTTATTTAGAAAAACTCGAGGATCTCCATTCAATTCAAAAGTAGACTAATTTTCTTTAAACCCTGAGGTGCAAGTTGATATTTTAGAACAAAATCAGTACATGCTAAATAATTCCAAATACAGGTACTTTTTAGAGGCTGAAGTTTGTAATGATAAAAAGAGCTAACCAGCAATGTCCACTAGAGCTTTCTGTGATGATGAAAATGTTCTATACCTGCACCATCCAATGAGATGGCCATTGGAAACACATGGCTACTACACACTTCCAATATGCGTAGTTCAAGGGAGGGACTACAGCTTTTAGTTTCACTAATTTTTTTTCTTTTTTCCTTTTCCTTTTTTTTTTTTTTAATTTATTTGAGAGAGAGTGAGAGAGAGTGAGAGAGCACAAGCAGGGGGAGTGGCAGAGGGAGAGGGAGAAGCAGGGAGCCCAACATGGGGCTCCATCCTAGGACCCTGGGATCATGACCTGAGCTGAAGACAGATGCTTAACTGACTGAGCCACCGAGGAGCCCCTATTTTCACTAATTTAAATTTAAATTGCCATATGTGTCTAGTGGCTACTGAATCAGACAGCAAAAGTTTAGAGATTATGACTAAATGTATACATTTATCCATAACATATATTATATACACATGTACCATTACACAAAAGCCCAAGAATGGATGCAATCTTACCTCTATCTAAAAACCAAAACCATAACTTTCTCTTATTAAAATATACCGCACATTATTGCTTCATTTCAGTGAATATGAGGAACTCACAAATTTATTAAGAAAATTTTAACCAACAATATCCTCCATGCCAAATGCAATTACTTATCCATTTCTGCAAAACCACAGAATTTTTTCCCTCAAACATAACTAGAAAAACAACTTAATCCTCTGCTTTAATTTGCCATTTCACAGCTTGCAATTGCTTGGTGTGAATGTTCCTTTTTATTTTTTTTCCTCCTTGGAAATTTGGCAAGACTACTATGCTAGTACATGGTTCATATTCTGTCATTCTTCCGAAATTCAAAATGATTTTTTACTGCTCAACATATTTATTTACATTAAAGTAAAACGCATACTTACTAATTTGGGAGAAACAATCACAGGGTTTAGAATGATTCCATCTACCTTTTTTCTTTTCTTTTTTGTAAGGTATATTTATTTGAGAGAGAGAGAAAAAAAAAGAGAGAAAGAGCAAGCAAGCATAAGTGGGGGAGGGGAATAGGGAGGGGGAGAGAAATCCTCAACCAGACTCCTCATTGAGTACGCAGCCTGATGCAGGGCTCAGTCCCAAAACCCCGAGATCCTGACCTGAGCCAAAATCAAGAGTCTGATGCTTGACCAAATGAGCCACCCAGGCATCCCACCAACTACCTTTCTTCAATAGTAACGTTTATTTAAGATAGATCTGTGATCTGATAGAAACCTAATTTATCTAAGTAATTGTTATCTAAGCAGGAATAATTCCAATGGATTGGCCAAAGTGTATATAGTTTCATTTATGCAAGATGAATAAATCCTAGAGTTCCCCTAGACTGCACAGTGCATATAGTTATCAATAATGTATTTTAGCTTAAAAATTTGTTATAAAGGTAGATTTTTTGTTAAATATTCTTATCAAAAAAAAAAAAGAGAGAGAGGTTGCAAATGACATATCAGACAAAGGACTAGTATCCAAGATCTATAAAGAACTTCTCCCAAACTCAACACCCAAAAAACAAATAATCCAGTCAAGAAGTGGGCAGAAGACATGAACAGATATTTTTCCAAAGAAGACATCCAAATGGCCAACAGACACATGAAAAAGTGCTCCACATCACTTGGCATCAGGGAAATCAAAATCAAAACCTCAATGAGATACCACCTCACACCAGTCAGAATGGCTAAAATTAGCAAGTCAGGAAACGACAGATGTTGGTGAGGATGCGGAGAAAGGGGAACCCTCCTACACCGTTGGTGGGAATGCAAGCTGGTGCAAACACTCTGGAAAACAGCATGGAGGTTCCTCAAAAAGTTGAAAATAGAGCTACCCGGTAGGGGCGGAGCAAGATGGCGGAGGAGTAGGAGACCTGGATTTCGTCTGGTCTCAGGAATTCAGCTGAATAGGGATCAGACCATTCTGAACACCTACGAACTCAACAGGAGATAAAAGAAGAGAGTAGCAACAACTCTCTGAACAGAGAAGCGACCACTTACTGGAAGGCAGGACGTGCGGAGAAGTGAATCCGAGGCGATATTCGGGAGGAGAGACGGCGGGGGAGGGGCCTCCGTCGGCCGCTTCTGGCAAGTGCTAGAGCCGCGGAGCACAGAATCGGAACTTTTAGAAGTCGGCTCCGCGGAGGCACGTCGCTCCAGTGGCTAAGCAGGGGGTGGAACCCTCGCGGGACAGTGTGGTCTCAGGACCCTCGGGGTCACAGAAAGACCGGGGGTGCCTGAGTGCGGCAGAGCTCCCAGGTATCGGAGTGGGGAAGCGGGCTGCAGAGACGGAGCCGAGGGGTGGGCTCTCAGCTCCGGGTGGCCATAGACTGTGATCCGCGGCCCACTCGGGCCACTGCTCCTCCAGCAGGGACCCAACAAGCGGCAGAGCCGGGGAGACTCCCCTTCCTCCCCCGGGAGGAGCGGCGCCGGAGCGCACCGCAGGGATCTGCTGGGTTTGGAGACTCCACACGGGGTCGGGTGCCAGAGATAGAAACGCTCGGTCACAGGCCGGGTGAGCACGGAGTGCGGCCAGAGACCGGGGAGACGGGAGTGACTGCTTTTCTCTGGGGGCGCACTGAGGAGGGGGGGCCCGAGTTCTCAGCTCCTCCGGGCAGAGAGTGGGAGGCCACCATTTTCACCCTGGTCCTCCAAAGCTGTACCGAGAGCTTGCAGGAAACAAGAGCTCCTGAGAGCAAACGCGAGCAAGCTTGCTTAGCCTGGACCGACAAGGGCGGGGCAATTCCGCCTCCAGCAAAGACATTTGGGAACCACGGCAACAGGCCCCTCCCCCAGAAGATCAGCGTGAACAGCCAGCAAGCCAAGACCAAGTTTACCGATCAAGGAGAACGGGAGAACTCCAGTGCTAGGGGAATACTGCACATACAATCCATGGCTTTTTTACCATGATTCATTAGTTTTTCAAAGTTAATTTTTTTAACTGTTTTTTGTTTTTTTTTAATTTTTCTTTTTCCCTTTTTCAACCAACATCTTATCAATCCCTTTTTTAAAAAAACATTTTTTATTTTTCATTTTTAGAGTCATATTTTATCCCTTCATAGTAGTTACCCTTATTTTTGGCATATATATATAAGTCCTTCTCTCTTTAAAATTTTGATATACAGTTTCTTCTAACAGATCAAAATATACCCGAAATCACTAGTGTATGGCTTTGTTCTAGTCTCCTGCCTGATCACAGTCTCTTCCATTTTTTTTTTCGTTTCTTTTTTCTTTTTTTTAAATCTTCTTCTTTCTTCTTTTAAACAACTTCTTATCAATTCCGTTTATAAAACCTTTTATAAGTTTCATCTTTAAAGTCATCTTCCATCCCTACATTGTATCAACCCTTATTTTGTACATATATGTCTTTCCTCCTTTAAAATTTTAGGAGGCACTTTCTTCTAACAGACCAAAATACACCCAAAATCTAGTGTGTGCCACTGATCTATGCACTAGCCTGATCATATTAGATCATATTCTGTTTTTTTATTTTGTTTTGTTCTGTTTTTGTTTGTTTTTATCGTTTTCTTTTTTTTCCTCTTTCTTTCCCTTTCTTTTCCCCTGGTTTCAGGTCTTTTCTGATTTGTATAGAGTATATTTGCTGGGGACGTTGTTAACCTGTTAGCATTTTGTTCTCTCATTTATCTATTCTCCTCTGGACAAAATGACAAGATGAAAAAAATCACCTCAGCAAAAAGAACAAGAGGTAGTACCGTCTGCCAGGGACCTACTCAATACTGATATTAGTACGATTTCGGACCTAGAGTTCAGAATCATGACTTTCAAGATACTAGCTGGGCTTGAAAAAAGCATGGAAGTTGTTAGAGAAACCCTTTCTGGAGAAATAAAAGAACTAAAATCTAACCAAGTCGAAATCAAAAAGGCTATTAATGAGGTGCAATAAAAAATGGGGCATTAACTGCTAGGATAAATGAGGCAGAAAAGAGAATCAGCAATATAGAAGACCAAATGATGGAAAATAAAGAGGCTGAGAAAAAGAGAAATAGACAACTACAGGATCACGAGGGCAGAATTCGAGAGATAAGCGATACCATAAGACGAAACAACATTAGAATAATTGGGATCCCAGAAGAAGAAGAAAGAGAGAGAGGGGCAGAAAGAATATTGGAGCAAATTATAGCAGAGAACTTCCCTAATGTGGGGAAGGAAACAGGCATCAAAATCCAGGAGGCACAGAGAACCCCTCTCAAAATCAATAAAAATAGTTCAACACCCCGACACCTAATAGTAAAACTTACGAGTCTCAGAGACAAAGAGAAAATCCTGAAAGCAGCTCGGGAGAAGACATATGTTACCTACAATTGTAGAAACATTAGATTGGCAACAGACCTATCCACAGAGACCCGGCAGGCCAGAAAGGACTGGCATGATATCTTTAGAGCACTAAACGAGAAAAATATGTGGCCAAGAATACTAAATCCAGCAAGGCTGTCATTGAAAATAGAAGGAGAGATAAAAAGCTTCCAGGACAAACAAAAACTAAAGGAATTTGCAAACACGAAACCAGCCCTACAGGAAATATTGAAAGGGGTCCCCTAAGCAAAGAGAGAGCCAAAAGCAGCATAGATCAGAAAGGAACACAGACAATATACAGTCACAGTCACCTTACAGGCAATACAATGGCACTAAATTCATATCTTTCAATAGTTACCCTGAATGTAAATGGGATAAATGCCCCAATCAAAAGACACAGGCTATCAGACTGGATGAAAAAACAAGACCCATCAATATGCTGTCTGCAGGAGACTCATTTTAGACCCAAGGCACCCCCAGATTGAAAGTGAGGGGGTGGAAAACAATTTACCATGCTAATGGACACCAAAAGAAAGATGGGGTGGCAATTCTTATATCAGACAAATTAGATTTTAAATCAAAGACTGTAATAAGAGATGACGAAGGGCACTATATCTTACTTAAAGGGTCTATCCAACAAGAAGATCTAACAATTGTAAATATCTATACCCCTAACATGGGAGCAGCCAATTATATAAGGCAATTAATAACAAAAGCAAAGAAACACATTGACAATAATACAATAATAGTGGGGGACTTTAACACCCCCATGACTGAAATGGACAGATCATCTAAGCAAAAGATCAACAAGGAAATAAAGACTTTAAACGAAACACTGGACCAAATGGACTTCACAGACATATTCAGAACATTCCATCCCAAAGCAACGGAATACACATTCTTCTCTAGTGCTCATGGAACATTCTCCAGAATAGATCACATCCTAGGTCAAAAATCAGGTCTCAACCGATACCAAAAGATTGGGATTATTCCCTGCATATATTCAGACCACAATGCTTTGAAACTAGAACTCAATCACAAGAGGAAAGTCGGAAAGAACTCAAATACATGGAGGGTAAAGAGCATCTTACTGAAGAAAGAGTGGGTCAACCAGGAAATTAAAGAAGAATTAAAAATTTCATGGATACCAATGAAAATGAAAACACAACTGTTCAAAATCTTTGGGATACAGCAAAGGCAGTCCTGAGAGGGAAGTATATACCAATACAAGCCTTTCTCAAGAAACAAGAAAGGTCTCAAATACACAACCTAACCCGACACCTAAAGGAGCTGGAGAAAGAACAGCAAATAAAGCCTAAACCCAGCAAGAGAAGAGAAATAATAAAGATCAGAGCAGAAATCAATGAAATAGAAACCAAAAGAACAGTAGAACAGACCAACGAAACTAGGAGCTGGTTCTTTGAAAGAATTAACAAGATTGATAAACCCCTGGCCAGACTTATCAAAAAGAAAAGAGAAATGACCCAAATCAACAAAATCATGAATGAAAGAGGAGAGATCACAACCAACACCAAAGAAATACAAACAATTATAAGAACATATTATGAGCAACTCTATGCCAGCAAATTAGATAACCTGGAAGAAATGGGTGCATTCCTAGAGATGTATCAACTACCAAAACTGAACCAGGAAGAAATAGAAAACCTGAACAGACCTATAACCACTAAGGAAATTGAAGCAGTCATCAAAAATCTCCCAACAAACAAAAGCCCAGGGCCAGATGGCTTCCCAGGAGAATTCTATCAAACATTTAAAGAAGAATTAATATCTATTCTCCGGAAACTGTTCCAAAAAATAGAAATGGAAGGACAACTTCCAAACTCATTTTATGAGGCCACCATTACATTGATCCCAAAACCAGACAAAGACCCCATCAAAAAGGAGAATTACAGACCAATATCCTTGATGAACATGGATGTAAAAATTCTCACCAAAATACTAGCCAATAGGATCCAACAGTACATTAAAAGGATTCTTCACCATGATTAAGTGGGCTGCAAGGTTGATTCAACATCCGCAAATCAATCAACGTGATACAATACATTAACAAAAGAAAGAACAGGAGTCATATGATTGTCTCAATAGATGCAAAAAAGCTTTGACAAAGGACAGCTTCCTTTCTTCATCAAAACTCTTCAGAGTATAGGGATAGAGGCTACATACCTCAATATCATAAAAGCCATCTATGAAAAACCTACAGCAAATATCATTCGCAATGGGGAAAAGCTGAGAGCTTTTCCCCTAAGGTCAGGAACATGGCAGGGATGTCCACTATCACCACTGCTTTTCAACATAGTATTAGAGTCCTAGCCACAGCAATCAGACAACAAAAAGAAATCAAAGGCATCCAAATCGGCAAAGAGGAAGTCAAACTCTCACTCTTTGCAGATGATATGATACTGTATGTGGAAAACCCAAAAGACTCCACCCCAAAACTGCTAGAACTCATACAGGAATTTAGTCAAGTGGCAGGATATAAAATCAATGCACAGAAATCAGTGGCATTCCTAATCACCAAAAACAAGACAGAAGAGAGACAAATCAAGGAGTCGATCCCATTTACAATTGCACCCAAAACCATAAGATACCTAGGAATAAATCTAACCAAAGAGGCAAAGGATCTGTACTCAGAAAACTATAAAATACTCATGAAGGAAATTGAAGAAGACACAAGGAAATGGAAAAACGTTCCATGCTCATGGATTGGAAGAACAAACATTGTGAAGATGTCAATGCTCCCTAGAGCAATCTACACTTTCAATGCAATCCCCATCAAAATACCATCCACTTTTTTCAAAGAAATGGAACAAATAATCCTAAAATTTGTATGGAACCAGAAGAGACCCCGAATAGCCAGAGGAATATTGAAAAAGAAAAGCAAAGCTGGGGGCATCACAATTCCGGACTTCCAGCTCTATTACAAAGCTGTCATCATCAAGACAGTATGGTCCTGGTACCAAAACTGACACATAGATCAATGGAACAGAATCGACAGGCCAGAAATGGACCCTCAACTCTATGGTCAATTTATCTTTGACAAAGCAGGAAAGAATGTCCAATGGAAAAAAGACAGTCTCTTCAACAAATGGTGTTGGGAAAATTGGACAGCCACATGGAGAAGAATGAAATTGGACCATTTCCTTACACCACACACAAAAATAGACTCCAAATGGTTGAAAGACCTAAACGTGAGACAGTTGTCCATCCAAATCCTAAAGGAGAACACAGGTAGCAACCTCTTCGACCTCAGCCGCAGCAACTTCTTCCTAGAAACATCGCCAAAGGCAGGGGAAGTAAGGGCAAAAATGAACTATCGGTATCATCAAGATAAAAAGCCTTTGCACAGCAAAAGAAACAGTCCACAAAACCAAAAGACAACCGACACAATGGGAGAAAATATTTGCAAATGACATATCAGATAAAGGGCTAGTATCCAAAATCTATAAAGAACTTATCAAACTCAACACCCAAAGAACAAATAATCCAATCAAGAAATGGGCAGAAGACATGAACAGACATTTTTCCAAAGAAGACATCCAAATGGCCAAGAGACACATGAAAAAGTGCTCCACATCGCTCGGCATCAGGGAAATCCAACTCAGAACCTCAATGAGATACCACCTCACACCAGTCAGAATGGCTAAAATTAAGATGTCAGGAAACGACAGATGTTGGCGGGGATGCGGAGAAAGGGGAACGCTCCTACACTGTGGGTGGGAATGCAAGCTGGTGCAACCTCTCTGGAAAACAGTATGGAGGTTCCTCAAACAGTTGAAAATATAGCTACCATACGACCCAGCAATTGCACTACTGAGGATTTACCCCAAAGATACAAATGTAGGGAACCGAAGGGGTACGTGCACCCCAATGTTTATAGCAGCAATGTCCACAATAGCCAAACTGTGGAAAGAGCCAGGATGTCCATCAACAGATGAATGGATAAAGAAGTAGTGGTATATATACACAGTGGAATATTATGCAGCCTTAAAAAATGAGATCCTGCCATTTGCAACGACATGGATGGAACTGGAGGGTGTTATGCTGAGTGAAATAAGTCAATCAGAGAAAGACATGTATCATATGACCTAGCTGATATGAGGAATTTTTAACCTCGGGAAACAAACTGAGGGTTGCTGGAGTGGTGGGGCGTGGGAGGGATGGGGTGGCTGGGTGAAAGTCATTGGGGAGGGTATGTGCTATGATGAGCGCTGTGAATTGTGCAAGACTGTTGAATCACAGATCAGTACTTCTGAAACAAATAATGAAATATATGTTAAGAAAAAAAAAAAGAAGATAGCAGGAGGGGAAGAATGAAGGGGAGTAAGTCGGAGGGGGAGATGATCCATGAGAGATGATGGACTCTGAGAAACAAACTGAGGGTTCTAGAGGGGAGGGGGTTGGGGGGATGGGTTAGCCTGGTGATGGGTATTTAAGAGGGCACGTTCTGCGTGGAGTACTGGGTATTATGCACAAACAATGAATCTTGGAACACTACATCAAAAACTAATGATGTATGGTGATTAACATAACAATAAAAAAATTTTAAAAAGAGAAAAAGAAAATAGAGCTACTCTATGACCCAGCAATTGTACTACTTGTTATTTACCCCAAAGATACAGATGTAGTGATCCAAAGAGGTACCTGCACCCCAATATTTATAGCAGCAATGTCCACAATATCCAAACTATGGAAATGCCTAGATGTTCATCAACAGACAAATTGATAAGGAAGAAGTGGTGTGTGTGTATACACACACACACACACACACACACACACACACACACACACACACACACCATGGAATATTATGCAGCCATAAAAAATGAAATCTTGCCATTTGCAAAGACATGGATGGAACTAGAGGGTATTATGTTAAGCAAAATAAGTCAATCAGAGAAAGATAAGTATCATATGATCTCACTGATAGGAGGGTTTTGAGAAACAAGACAGGATCATAGGTGAAGGGAGGGAAAAATGAAACAAGATGAAACCAGAGAGGGAGACAATCCATAAGAGACTCTTAATCTCAGGAAACAAAGTGAGGGTTGCTGGAGTGGAGGGGTGTGGCAGGGATGGGGTGGCTGGGTAATGGACATTGGGGAGGGCATGTACTATGGTGAGCGCTGTGAATTGTGTAAGACTGATGAATCACAGACCTGAACCCTTGAAACAAATAATATATTATATGTTAATAAAAAAATTTAAAAAAAGAGGAAGGAAACTTCTAGAAGTGATGTTAAGTTTATGCTATTGTAATTGTGTATGGTGAGAGTTTCATGGTTGTATATGTACCTTACACACATCAAAATATACACATTAAATATTACAGCTTTTTTGCATGTCAATTATACCTCAACTAATAAAAATAAATTTTTTTAAATGCCAAACAATGGGAAATAAGATAACATGCTACCTTCAAAGCCATGGTAATAAAAGGAGCACTGGTACATCTTCCTTGTACCTGGAAATGATGTATGACTCAGACTTGCTCACATAATAGTTTACATGTCTAATTTAACCTATTTTGAAAATGTAATAGACTTTCCTCTGGTCATTTCTAAAGATAAAGATGTAAGTTATCATTTTGAAGAAAACATCCTAGGTCTGATAATTCTAAAAATTTTGCCTTTTCTAAGTCTCCTGAGGTGAGAATTACAGAATATTAATCTAAGAAAGTAAAATGTGTACAGAATCTAGTATGTCTTTGCTTTTTAATTTTCTTTCCTCCAATACTGGCTATATTTTATATTACATTCCAGTAAAGAAAAAAATGCACCAAATTTTACCGAAAATGATTTGTTTCACTGAGTACAGGACCCATGCATTGTAGCTAAAGATTGCCCCTCTTTGGCAACTTTCCCATTTCATCCATAAATATTCTGATTTATATCTAATATTGAGAAAAATGAGAAAATAAACAATTCTTGGACTGATATCGTTATAAAACCAGGAGAAGAGAGCAACAGTTTTCAAGTCAAAAAACCTAAATTTAGGACCTGACCTTGTGAGTACATAGTTTGGGCAAATCATCTGGACAGGTGTTTTTCAAAGTACAGGTCAAGATATTAAGGGGTTCTGAGATCCATTTATTTGTCATGCTAGCTATTAATTTAAAAAATCAAACAGAATGGAACAAATATTATTAGAGTGTGGCCACATACAGTAAGTATACCTTACTTTTTTATGATTTTTTTTTTTCGAGAGAGGGGGAGAGAGAGAGAGACAGAGATGAACTCTGGAGCCGTGAAAACTTTAAAAAGAATCCCAACCTTATCACTGTTGAATATTGCACAAATTATTTATTCTGTGCTTTGTTTTTCTCATATTTACAATGGGGATACTTATAGTGTCTATTTCAAAATGTTGCTTTAGAAATTAAATGAGATAACCCATGCAAATCCATTATAATAGTGCCTCCTGACACTTAATAAATGCTCATCCTTAGTATTACATTTCTATCCTATGACTCTTGAGTTACTTCAGTTTTTAGGCTCACTATTGAGCCTAAATGTGAAGGTTCTTTCTTTGCTTTTAACTTAAATTTTATGAAAATCACTGTGTTTTAAATAATGCACATATGAACTTTATCTAAAATTCCTAGTTATGTGACTTTGCTAACAGGCACATTTTTCATGGACCAAAAAATTGGGGGCTGTAAGCCTTCATTGTCTATTTTTCCTAGTACAAATTCCTTTATTGTTGAAATATCATTGATGATCAGAACTGGTCCTTCCCTGCTTCTAACGTGTCTGTCACTTTATTCATTAGAAACAAAATGGGTTGTTTTGGCCACTGGAAGGCAAGGGATTCATGTCCTGTGATGTTTTAATGTAATATTAACAATCTTTGGTGGGGACTAGCCTTTACATTGCAGCCGATGAAGGCTGTAACTCTATACTCTGAGGCAGGCCAAGTGAAATAAGTGCTATTAATAAAGACTTGAACAGTAGGTGCAACAATAGAAGTTGGCTATGTTTGGTAATTCAATCCTTGAAAAATATTAGCTACCATATAATAAACTCTTGAAAGAGCTTCAGCATTTCTAGAATCATGTTTTAAATTTTAAGGCTAATTACTCCCAAATCAACACAATTTTGAGCATAACTTAACTCTGACCTTTTATTTGGTAAATTGCTAATTATGGCTATCTTTGTTAGATTTAAATTGAATTAGATTAAACTGTGACACAGTGATTTTCCAGCTTCTTATATGGTCAATGCATATAGTTATATTTAATGGTAGTAAAGCTGAGATTAAAATGTTAAATATAAGATTCAATTGCAAGGTCATTATATTTTTTCAAAGTAATAAAAACATAGTACTTCACCCACTGTAAAATTACAGGCTAATGACTCAGTCCTATAGAGTGGCTCTCAAATCTTGTTCAATGTACCCACACTGATTTAAGCAATGATAAAGTATCATTTCAAAGATTAAATAATGACAAGGCATGTAAATCACACTTGAAGATGTGCCACCAAATAAAAGTTTTTTAAAGCTCTCAGTAGAAATCTTCAGATAAAATGATAAGAAAAATTGTTCAGTCAAAGGGGAAGGTAATCATTTATAATTCTAAAAGGATGAAATATTTGTGAACCTTGTTTTTTTTTTAAAGATTCATATATTTATTTACTATAGAGAGAGAGAGAGAGCACAGGGAGGGGCAGAGGGAGAGACTCTCAAGCAGACTCCGCACTAAGTGCGGAGCCCAAGGCCGTGTTCAGTCTCATTACCCTGCGATCATGACCTGAGCCAAAATCAAGAGTCAGTCACTCAACCAACTGAGCCTCCCAGGTACGCTGAATCTTGTTATTTTATAAAAGTAATCCAATAAACATTTAAATATTTTGTGAAGGTTTTAATATTTTTAGTTTAACATTTTATTTTAATATTTTAATAGTTTTCCAAGGCATCAACTTACATTTTTGAAAGGACTGTGAATAAAAATATGAAAATAGTTTAGACTACTCAGCCAACTCATTTAGTGAATATTTATTCAACAAATAGAGAGGTGAAAAATTACCTGATGAGTCTGATTAGTATGAACAAACAGCTTTTGTAAAGGTTTTTCTTAAATTTACCTAATTTGGACCAACCGCATTCTGATTTTAATTACTTTAAGATTATCTAAACTACTTACTTTACAACATCACTGTTGATTTTTCTTAAAAATGGTGAATTATGTCAACACAGTGTTAAAATCAAGAGAATGCCTGAAAAAATGTTATGTAACCCTTACAAAATAAGTACGACAAAGTTTGTATTCTAAAATGGCTAATTATCTTGTAAATTATTTTCAAAGAAATATTTTGATATCTAAAAGAAAGCAAAGTTAGGGGCACCTGGGTGGCTCAGTTCATTAAGTGTCTGGCTTCGGCTCAGGTCATGATCCCAGGGTCCTGAGATCAAGCCCCATGTTGGGCTCCCTGCTCAGCGGGGAGTCTGCTTCTCCTTTTCCCTCTGACCCTCCCCAAGCTTGTGTTCTCTTTCTCTCTCAAACAAACAAAATCTTTAAAATAAATAAAAATAAAAAAATAAAAGAAAGCAAAGTTAAGGGGCGCCTGGGTGGCTCAGTCTTTAAATGTCTGCCTTGGGCTCAGGTCATGGTCCCAGGGTCCTGGGATCGAGCCCCGCCTCAGGCTCCCTGCTCAGCAGGAAGCCTGCTTCTCCCTCTCCCACTCCCCCTGCTTGTGTTCCCTCTCTCGCTGTGTCTCTCTCTGTCAAATAAATAAATAAAATCTTTAAAAAAAAAAGCAAAGTTAATGTGTCTTCTTTCTCTTTCTTCAGTTTTATTGAGGTTTAACTGACAAAATTATAAGATATTTAAAGTGTACATTGTGTATTGCCTCTTTTTAAGAAAGTAAATCTATTGAGAAAAAAGCATCCATTTCTAAAAAATTCACATTTAATGAGGAAATGAGAATTCTTCATTTAGCTTTGGTAAGTGGAGTCTTATCCTGAAATTACAGTAGTCATTATTAAATTAGTTATATGGGGCAAAAACATGAAATATTTAAAACTAAAATACAGTTTAAATATTTCTACTTAACTTACACTTTCTTCTTTTTTTTTACTGTATATGGTTTGAGGATAGTTACATAAAAATGTTCTTCTATATTATAAATATTATATTCTACTTAATTCTTTAGAACTCTCAATTCTATAAGATTATCATATCTAGTTATGTGCATATTTTTAAAAAAATTTCCCAGTCTGGATGGAAATCTTGTTTTTCACCTAATATAGTTAAATTGTTATAAATGCTACATATATATAAATGCTAGGTACATATCCAATTGCAAAGGACAGTATATAACATGTTCTTTAGTAACTAAATAGTAAAAAGAATTTCTTATATGCATTACTTTATTCTTAATATCAGTATTTTTTGAGTACCTTCTACTAGGGCCACATAGCCCGTGATATAAGATAGTGGGCAGAGTCCCTACCCAAAATACTATCTATAGGCTAAAAATGGAAGCTTTAGACACTTTCCCAATAACTGTTCTATATGTTGTCATAGTTTGAAGAGTGACTCTTGGAAATAGAAATAGCTAGAAATTCAGTATTCTTGCACTGTTCTAAGCTTTATAGATGCAGTTCTTCAAAAAATCAGTAGTTATCTCTGTTAAAAACCTGGTCATTTCAAAGAAAATATATTGGTGGTGATAATGATAGGGAGAATTGGGGGGACTTTTTTTTAAAGATTTTATTTATTTGACAGAGAGAGCGAGAGAAAAGGAGAGCACAAGCAGAGGGAGCAGCAGGCAGAGGGAGAAGCAGGCTCCCCGCTGAGAAGAAAGCCCAACGTGGAACTCAATCCCAGGACCCTGGGACCATGACCTGAGTCGAAGGCAGATGCCCAACAGACGGAGCCACCCAGGCGCCCTGGGGGAAATTTTTATTTTTTAAAAGCTTTCTCTTGATTAGGTTTTCAATGCCTGTACCTATATGATTATGAGCGTCTTCATGTTTATCGACTGATAACCACTGCAGAAAGATAAAATGTAGAGTCACTTGAAAAACAATTTTCTCATTAAATCTTGTTTCTGGTCTAGGCAATTGATATGAGAACAGATCCACTGCTACACCCTCAAAGTCTCAGATCCCCATGTGTTAAGTGAGAAAATAAAGAAGTGAAATTTTCTTTTGTATTCCCCCTTCTAACTTTCTTGAAAGGTACATTTCATTCTTTTTTTCCATTTCATTTCCTGGGCTAGTCCTACATATTGTTAAAACAATTAAGAAATATGGATCATGTAATAAATTCAAAAACAGTTTATATGCTGAACCACTAAAATCAGTAATATATTTTGTGTTTTTGTGTTTGCTTTTGTCTTTACTTACTGCTTTGGGATATTGAATGTAGTTTTACCAGAAAAATTTCCTATATATTCTTCAATCCACAATTCTTAAAAAATGTGCTTTAGTTAATACTGTTCACTGTAGGGGCGCCTGGGTGGCTCAGTTGGTTAAGCGACTGCCTTCGGCTCAGGTCATGATCCTGGAGTCCCAGGATCAAGTCCCGCATTGGGGTCCCTGCTCAGCAGGGAGCCTGCTTCTCCCTCCAACCCTCTCCCCTCTCATGTATTCTCTCTCTCTCTCAAATAAATAAATAAATCTTAAAAAAAAAAATACTCTTCACTGTATACGGTTTGAGCCTGGCTTAAAACACTACATCTTATGCTATTGAGTGTAATTGTCATCAATTATGTAGAATTATTTCAAATAAATTAAGATTTTAGACAACATTCTAATATATTACACTTGGGCTATCTAAGAGTTTCTTGAAGATGCCTCTTTAGCTACATTTTATAGTCTATTTTGGCATTAGGTTGAGCCATGTAACTGGGTTTGGCCCATGAGGTGTTGGTGGAAATAATCAAAATCCCTTCCTCACCTGGTCAAAATATTTTAATATCCTCCTAAAGAAAAACTGTCCAATACGGTAGCCACTAGACATGTGTGGCCATTGAGCACTTAAGATATGGTGCTTCTAGGGGCACCTGGGTGGCTCAGTCAGTTAAGCCTCTGACTCTTGATTTTGGCTGAGGTCATGATCTCAGGGTCCTGGGATTGAGCCCAATGTCAGACTCCATGCTCAATGGGAAGTCTGCTTGAGGATTTCTCTCCCTCTCCCTCTGCCCCTCCCCCACTTGTGCATTCCAGCTATCTTTCTCTAAAGTAAGTATATAAATCTTTAAAAAAGTATGGCTCTTCCAGATTGAGATTGCTCTAAGTATAAAATACACAGTACATTTTAAATAGTACAAAAATATTGTAAAATCTCTTTTTTAAAGATTTTATTCATTTGAGAGAGAGAAAGAGCACAAGCAGGGGGAGAGGCAGAGGGAGAGGGACAAGCAGACTCCCTGCTGAGCAGGGAGCTCAATGTCGGACTTGATTCCAGGACCGCGGGATCATGATCTGACCTGACGACAGATGCTTAACCAACTGAGCCACCCAGGCTTCCCATATCTCTTTTACAACCAATATATTGATCACATGTTAAAAAGATAATATTTTGGATATGTTGCATTAAATAAAATTTATTACTAAAACAATTTCACTTGTTTCTTTTTTGCTTTATAAATGTGGCTACAAGAAATTTTTCAATTACATAAGAGGATCGCACTGTATTTGTATTGACAGTGTTGCCAAATTTCTCAGAGTTTCATCTTTCTATTTTAATACATCCACCTTTCACTTCCTCATTCATTGATCATGCAGCAATATTTATTGTGAATCTGCTGTGTGCCAGGTACTCTTCTAATAACTAACTCCCTACTGAGAAGATAAAGGATGGGGGTGATGGGGAGCAGATTATGCCACTCCAAAATATGCCTTTTTGGCATAAGAATTGTTTTGAGCTGAAGGCCTTCAAGACCTGAAAGATGCAGGAAAAGCTTCCTACCTCCCCACTTAATGGCCGAAAAGAATTTAAATAGGTGGCATGTACCAAGAAGCAAGCTACTATCAGAGATAACTTTTCATCTCAGAGACTTATCTGTATGGTGGGGAATGATTTGTTTACCAAACATTTCCTCTCCTGACCTTTCTGAAAACTGTCTTCCTCCCTTTTGAATCTCCAGACTCCTACCCCATTCCTTAGCTCAAGATGGCATATAAATCTCAGTTGCCTGACTGCCTTTGAGTCTTGCAGGGGAGGAAAACTTTTCCCTTTTTCCCTTCTAGGTTCTTTGGTTGGCCTAATAATTAAATTGATATAAGATTAACAGCAGAAAAAAAAATAAGTTTATATATATATATATATATATATATATGGGAACTCCTGAGACTGGAAGAAGTGACCAAAGCAGACAGCTTTTATACCTTTTAGACAAGGAAACAACACATTTCTGAGGAATTAACAAGACAATGGGCTTTGGGCTTGGGGTAGCAAAGTAGTGAAGTAACAATATCTGCTTATATAGCCATCTCAGCATTGAATTCCCTACCAGTGGTGGTAAGGATGTCTTCTATTCTCCTATCCAGGGAGGGTACCTTTTACGTGGGAGATTTATTTCCTGCTTCCAGGGAGACAAAGGAGGGTCAGAGTGCCCTTCTTGCACCAGTTGTTTCTTAAATAATTTGAATTCAAAATAATCAATTGCCAAATTGGCATATTTTGGGGTGACATATTCTCCTCCCCTCCATTCTCTTTGTGGGGCTCCAGTGTGTATGAATGAAATTAAATCTTTTTTTCTCATGTTAATTTGTCTTTTTATTCGAGGGTGGGTGTCAGCCAAGAACTTTGAAGGAAATAGGAAAATTATTTTTCCTCCCCTACATGAGCATATACTCCATGATAAACACAGGGTGGTGAGTGATGAGGAAACAGAAGGCAAGCTGAGGACAAAGCACAAGCTGACACCGTGCAACCCGCCCCCACCCCAAGATGGGATATATGTGACATTCTTCATGTATTCCTGGCTGCCCTAAAGCTAAGGAAAGGAAAAACAAATGGTTAACTTATAGAGATCACAATCCTGTAGGACATGAGCCCCCCTCAGTTTACAAATGTCTTAGCAATCTACAAGAACAAAGCATTTCTATCAATAACCTAGCTTCCAGAAGGAAATGTAGATACAATTAAATGTCCTTATAATCTGCACCCCATTGACAGATACTTGAAGTGGGCAGAGTGTAATGTTCCTCCAGGAAGCTCCCAACTATCTTAATGTTAATGCCTTGCTAGAGGGAAAAAAAAAAACCTTAAATTGAGAATGGCAAGGTCTCTGGTATCCTGTGAGTCTTCTTTAACATATGAAAATCATTTTGAAACTTCCCTTTTCCTTACCTCCCCCAACCCCATAGTATATAAGCAGCCACCCCTCACAACCCCGGGGCAGCAGCTCTTTCTGCCCACGGGTCCTGTCCCCATGCTTTTTTAAGCCACCATTTTGCACCAAAGACGTCTCAAGAATTCTTTCTTGGTCATTGGCTCCAGACCTCACCTTACCAAACCTCACCTATATTCCAAAACCCCATCAGTGTGTACCTGATACAGGAACTGAATTATATGGCAAGAGTTTTTGTGCTCAGACTGTGCTGGGTCCTGTCTGTTAGGAAGAATGAGCACACAGTTATGAAATGTTAAAAGACTCCTGTGTCTCATTCTTTGGACTTCTAGGGCTATGACATTTTGGCAATGCTTGTGAATTGTCCAGGGCTTTTATGACTGGTGATACTTACAAAACAGGGACACTCAGCTTCAGGAACAGTTTAAAGTTGACTACTTGTACTTAATGCTGAAAAAGATTTGCTTTTTCCAGTCTTTTGCAAATACTGAAAATGACTCATAAATAATCTGAGCTACTTCCCATTATGATTCAGGGGTTTAGACACTCAAAATTCTCAGACTTTTTTTTCCTTTTTAGAGAAAATGTAGATGGCTCCTTCGCAAGTTCCTTCCATTGTATATAACTCTATCAGAGATTATCTTTCTTGTGTTTGACCAATTCTTTCCTATGTAACATTAATTCTACATGTATGTGAGACCTAATTAGAAAATCTGGGTCATTAAAAATGAATTTAAGCAAAATGAAAGAAAGCCTTCTAATAACAAATACGAAGCCAAAGCAATCTTGAAAGAGAAGAACAAAAACTGGAGGTCTCACAATCCCAGATTTTAAGATATACTACAAAGCTGTAGTAATCAAACAATATGGTACTGGCACAAAAACAGACATATAGATCAGGGGAAGAGAATAGAGAGCCCAGAAATAAACCCACAATATTATTATTATTATTGTAAGTAGGCTCCATTCCCAGTGTGGAGCCCAACACAGGGCTTGAACTCATGACCCTGAGATCAAGACCTGAGCTGAGATCAAGAGTTGGACACTTACCCAACTGAGCCACCCAGGCACCCCAAACCCACAAATATATAGTCAATTCTCTTTGACAAAGGAAGCAAGAATATGCAATGAGAAAAAGACAATTTCTTCAACAAACGGTGTTGGGAAAACTGGACCGCTCATGCAAAAGAATGAAACTGGACCACTTTATAACACCATACAAAAAAGTAAATTCAAAATGGATGAAAGGTCTAAATGTGAGACCTGAAACCATAAAAATCCTAGAGGAGAGCCCAGGAGTAATTTCTCTGACATCAGCCACAGCAACATCTTTCTAGAAATGTCTCCTGAGGTAAGGGAAACAGAAGCAAAACTAAGCTATGGGGACTATATCAAAATAAAATGTTTCTGTCCAGTAAAGAAAATAATCAATAAAACTAAAAGACGACTTACAGAATAGAGAAGATATTTGGAAATGACATATTGATAAAGTGTTAATATCCAAAATATATAAATAACTTACACAACTCAACACCAAAAACCAAACCAAACCAAACCAAACCAAACCCAAATAATTCAATTACAAAATGGGCAGAAGACATGAACAGACATTTCTCCAAAGACACCCAGATGGCTAACAGACACATGAAAAGATGCCCAACATCACACATCATGAGGGAAATGCAAATCTGAACCACAATAAGATAGCACCTCACACCTGTCAGAATGGCTAAAGTCAAAAGTACAAGAAACAACAAGTGTTGGCAAGGGTGTGGTGAGAAAGGAACCCTCGTGCATGGTTGGTGGGAATGCAAACTGGTGCAGCCACTGTGGAAAACAGTATGGAGCCGCCTCAAAAAATTAAAAATAGAATTACCATATAATTCAGTAATTCCACTACTGGGTATTCACCCAAAGAATACAAAAAACACTAATGTGAAAAGACATATGCATCCCTATGCTTATTGCAGCATTATTTACAACAGACAAAGTATGGAAGCAGCCTAGTATCTTAGTGGTAAATGAATGGATAAAGAACATGTGGTGAGGGCGCCTGGGTGGCTCAGATGGTTAAGCGTCTGCCTTCGGCTCAGGTCATGATCCCAGGGTCCTGGGATCGAGCCCCGCATCGGGCTCCCTGCTCAGCGGGGAGCCTGCTTCTCCCTCTGCCTCTCTCTCTCTCTCTCTCTCTCTCTCTCTCTGTGTCTCTCATGAATAAATAAAATCTTTAAAAAAAAAAAGAACATGTGGTGAATATATGCAATGGAAGAGTACTCAGCTATAAAAAGGAATGAAATCTTGCCATTGTCAACAACATGGATGGATCTAGAGGGTATAATGCTAAGTAAAATATGTCAGTCAGAGAAAGAAAAATACCATACGGCTTCACTCATAAATGGAATTTAAGAAACAAAACAAATGAACAAAGGAAAAAAAAAAAAGAGACAAACAAAAACCAGACCCTTAAATACAGAGGACAAACTGATAGTTACCAGAGGGGAGCGGGTGGGGGGATGGGCGGAATAGGGGGAAAGGATCAAGAAAAAATACATGAGAAAGGCACCACTTAATTTAATTTTCTACTTTGGCTGAAAATCCGAATTCTTCTGATTCTTTTCATGGGACTTTTTTCCTGATATTCTAGTCACTGTTCTTCCTACCTTACTTAATCAGAGTTTCTTCAACACTTCTTTATTTCTCTTTTTAAACTTTATTCTTCATATGTTTTTAAAAACAGAGGTATCAACACTATATTTTAATGCTAGTAAAGTTTACCATACAAAACTGCGAAAGAATCAAAAGAACATTCTTTTTGTTGCACCCCAAAATTCTAACTCATCTTTTAACAAAAATAATATTGCCAACCCATTCATCTTCTGGTTCTCTTCACACCCAAGAAGTAAAATACTTCGCAATTGGCAGAGTGGATTCTAGCATTTGGGCATGTGGATCTCTAATCCATTTTATTTTCCTACTTCGAAGGTGAAAGTGTAACATGCAAATTACCAGTGCAACATAGTTAGACCATAATACCTACATGTGATTTTATTTCCTCAAAAACATATGGAAAAAAATATTCTCATAGACCTCTGCTACCAGAAATCCTAAAACTGAACAAGAAAGGAAATATATATAATATTTTATATATTTTGGAGAGGGGCAGAAAGCTAGAACTACATGTTTTATAACTTGAGACTGCTAATTAGCCAACCTAAAACTAAGATGAAATAGTGAAGGGGAGGAAAATATGCCACTTTGACATGTGGATTATTTTGAGCTGAAGTCAATCAAGACCCAGCTGACTCAAGAAAAACATATACCTCTCCCTTAGCTACCTAAAAGAATTTAGGTAGGGGGCCTGGCCCAGAAAGAGAGCTATTACCAGAAATAACTTTGTATCTGAAGGACCTATCTATCTATATGGCAAGGCAAACATCTAATTACCAAACATCTGCTCCTCTTTTTGTCCTGTGAATTAGCCTCCTCCCCTCTTTAGCCCCAGGCCCCTGTGCCATTCTTTAGCTCAGGATGGCATATAAGCCTCAACACCCTGCCTTGCCCTTGAGTCTTTTATCTTTGGGGCTCCCATATGTATGAAATTAAATTGTTTTTCTCCTTTTAATCTGTTCTATATGAGTTTAATTATTAGACTAGCCAAAGAACCTAGAGGGGAAGAAGGGAACATTTTTCCATCCCTGCAAGAGAAAAGACACTAAATTTAATATATAATGTAAGCTGTTTAGGATCTTAGATTATCAGGCAATATACTTAATGATCTCGAAGTTGTTGTTTTTAATCCAAACTAGTGGTTTATATGACTTAGATGATAGATTAATTCTTCAGGGGATTGATTGAAATGACTTAAATATGGGCTATGAATAAATTTCCAGTGTCTCCTATCATAATACTCTACTTATATAGCTCATTTAGAATATTATCAGAGGCAATCTTCATTTGAACTGCTTCTTTCAAAATATACGTGCGTACTATATAATGAGGCATACCTAAACATCAAGGGAATATTGCTGACACTCCAAAATTGTACTCAATTCTTCAAAAGTCAGTTATGATAATAAAATCAGTAATATAAAACATTCTGCTTTGTCTTTATTCTTAAAAGGTAGAAGCCAAAGCAATTTTTCTTGAAAATTGGCATAGTGAAATCAAACATTTCCATCTTTTGTGGTGATAAACAATGTTTCAGATTCCTGAAAAGACCATTAGAGAAAAGGTAAGCCAACATTCATTGTTACTAAACGTATATATTTCTCCTTCAAGATCAAAAATATACATTAGTATGAATGTGTAAATATATTTTTAAAAAAGTTTATCCAAAGCCTGTCTATAAAATGAGAGGGAAAGAAAAACTTTTAAAAAGGCATAAATCTAAAAGCATAAAGAGAACAGGAGAAAAGAATGGAACAAACCCAAGATGCTAGCAAATCTGGGGAAGCACTTCCTTGCTTTATGACAAAATCAAAGTTCTTGGGCTCACTCATATTACCCCACGAGGATCAGGAATCAGATGTTCCTCTAATTTCCTCTAATGAGTTGTGGTTCCTTTTAATGTGGAGTGACACTATGATTTATATTAAGAAATATATACTTGTTCTTTACCCTAGGAATTTCCTAAGGGATAAAGGTGTCTTTTGTTATGTTAATGAGGTGACTTTTGAACTGTCCTTGGGCAATCTAAGGATAGGGGCTGTTTGGGAGGGGCAGCAACCTTGTGAGATGAGGGATGGATTTTGCAGTCCCACCCAACCCCCACTCCTGGGGAGGGGAGAGGGGCTAGAGGTTGAATGAGTTATCAATGACCAGTGATTTAATCAATCATACCAACTTAACAAGGCTTCCATTAAAACACATGCCTTGCCCTATGCAGCTCTTCCATCTGGCTGATCCTGAGTTCTATCCTTTTACAATAGACTGGTAATGTAGTAAGTAGAATGTTTCTTTGAGTTCTATGAACAGCTCTCCCAAATTAATCAAACCTAAGGAGGGAGTCTTTGGAATCTCCAATCTACAGCCAGTGGGTCAGAAGCACAGGGGACAACCTGGACTCCATGACTAATTCTGAAGCTGTGTGTGTGTGGGAGGGCAGTCTTGTAGAAATGAATCTTTAACATGTGAGATCTGACACTACTTCTGGGTAGAGAGTATCAGAAGTGAGTTGGAATACAGGAAAGTCAGGTGATGTTCCAAAAGTGCTGTTGGTGTGGGGAAATCACCCCTCTCCCCACATACACACACAACTAGGTGAGAACAGAGTGTTAGAATCATTACAGTGAGGTGTACCCATTGTTACTAGGTCTTCCCAGATGACAGGAAATACATTTTTTGAAAATATATTTAAATAAATCGTTAGTTTTTAATTAAACTTTCAATTCATATTTAACACTACAGATTTTTTAAAGACTTTATTTATTTATTTATTTATTTATTTATTTATTTCAGAGAGAAAGAAATAGACGGCATGAGTGGAGGGAGGAGCAGAGGGAGAGAGAAAGAGAGAGGCAGTGCTCTATCCCAAGACCCTGAGATCACGACTTGAGGCAAAATAAAGAGTCCAATGCTCAACTGACTGAGCCACCCAGGCACCCCTGCATTACAGATTTTTACCCCCAAATTTTACATTATAATTTTGTATGTTTTCTTTGTATCTCCTATCCCTTCATTAGTATTTTCAGGGTTTTTTTTTCCTGGTTATTTTTGCTTGCTTATTTTCTTATTTTATTTTATCTTATTTTTTGTTCCCTTCATTTTATAGAAAAGGAAACTTTCTTGCTTATTTTTCTATATTAAAATTAAAATCAGCTTGTCTAACTCCAAAAGAAAACGTTACTTATATTGGAATGTCATTTAATTTATACATTAACTTAAAAACAATAGATGTTTTTATGATGTTAAATCATTTTTTAAAGATTTCTTTATTTTAGGGGGCGGAGTAAGATGGCGGAGGAATAGGAGACCTGGATTTCATCTGGTCTCAGGAATTCAGCTGAATAGGGATCAAACCATTCTGAAAACCTACGAACTCAACAGGAGATTGAAGAGAAGAATAGCAACAACTCTCTGAACAGAAAAGCGACCACTTCCTGGAAGGGGCGCACTGAGGAGCGGGGCCCCAAGTTCTCGGCTCCTCCAGGCAGAGATTGGGAAGCCATCATTTTCCCTCTTGTCCTCCAAAGCTGTACAGAAAGCTTGCAGGGAACAAAAGCTCCCGAGAGCAAACCGGAGCAGCTGGCTTAGCCCGGACCAGCAAGGGTGGGGCAATTCCACCGCCAGCAAAGATATTTAGGAACCACGGCAACAGGCCCCTCCCCCAGAAGATGAGCACGAACAGCCAGCCAAGACCAAGTTTACCTATCAAGGAGAACGGGAGAACTCCATTGCTAGGGGAATACTGCACATAGAATTCATGGCTTTTTTACCATGATTCATTAGTTTTTCAAAGTTAATTTTTTCTGTTTTTTTTTTTTTTTTTAATTTTTCTTTTTCCCATTTTCAACCAACATCTTATCAATCCCTTTTGGAAAAAAAAAAAAAACATTTTTATTTTTCATTTTTAGAGTCATATTCTATCCCTTCATAGTAGATACCCTTATTTTTGGCGCATATATATATATATATATATATATATATATATATATATATAAAAATTGTTCTCTCTTTAAAATTTTGATATACAGTTTCTTTTTTTTTATTTTTTTTTAAAGATTTTATTTATTTATTTGAGAGAGCGAGAATGAGAGAGAGAGAGAGAGAGAGAGCACATGAGAGGGGGGAGGGTCAGAGGGAGAAGCAGACTCCCCGCTGAGCAGGGAGCCCGATGTGGGACTCGATCCCGGGACTCCAGGATCATGACCTGAGCCGAAGGCAGTCGCTTAACCAACTGAGCCACCCAGGCGCCCGATATACAGTTTCTTCTAACAGATCAAAATATACCTAAATCACTAGTGTATGGCTTTGTTCTAGTCTCCTGCCTGATCACATTCTCTCCCTTTTTTACCTTTTTCTTTTTTTAAATCTTCTTTGTTTTTTCAAACTTATCAATCCCTTTTATAAAATCTTTTATAATTTTCATCTTTACAGTCATCTTCCATCCCTTCATTGTATCAAACCTAATTTTGTACATATATAAGTATTTCTTTAAAATTTTAGGAGGCACTTTCTTCTAATAGACCAAAATACACCCAAAATCTAGTGTGTGGCACTGATCCATGCACTAACCTGATCATATTTGATCATATTCTGTTTTTTTTTTTGTTTTTTTTTCTGTTTTTGTTTGTTTTTATCATTTTCTTTTTCTTTTTCTCTTTTTTTTTCTTTCTTTACCTTTCTTTTCCCCTGGTTTCAGGTCTTTTCTGATTTGTTTGGAGGATATTTGCTGGGGACGTTGTTAACCTCTTAGCATTTTGTTCTCTCATTCATCTATTCTCCTCTGGACAAAATGACAAGATAAAAAAAATCACCTCAGCAAAAAGAACAAGAGGTAGTACCGTCAGCCAGGGACCTACTCAATACGAACACTAGTACGATGTTGGATCTAGAGTTCAGAATCATGATTTTCAAGATACTAGCTGGGCTTGAAAAAAGCATGGAAGTTATGAGAGAAACCCTTCCTGGAGAAATAAAAGAACTAAAATATAACCAAGTCGAAATCAAAAAGGCTATTAATGAAGTGCAATCAAAAACGGGGGCACTAACTGCTAGGATAAATGAGGCAGAAGAGAGAATCAGCGATATAGAAGACAAATGATGGAAAATAAAGAAGCTGAGAAAAGGAGAGATAAACAACTACAGGATCACGAGGGCAGAATTCGAGGGATAAGCGATACCGTAAGACGAAACAACATTAGAATAATTGGGATCCCCGAAAGAAGAAGAAAGAGAGAGAGGGGCAGAAGGTATATTGGAGCAAATTATAGCAGAGAACTTCCCTAATGTGGGGAAGGAAACAGGCATCAAAATCCAGGAGGCACAGAGAACCCCTCTCAAAATCAATAAAAATAGGTCAACAACCTGACATCTAATAGTAAAACTTACGAGTCTCGGAGACAAAGAGAAAATCCTGAAAGCAGCTCGGGAGAAGAGATATGTAACCTATAATGGTAGAAACATTAGACTGGCAACAGACCTATCCACAGAGACCTGGCAGGCCGGAAAGGACTGGCAGGATATCTTCAGAGCACTAAACGAGAAAAATATTCAGCCAAGAATACTATATCCAGCTAGGCTGTCATTGAAAATTGAAGGAGAGGTAAAAAGCTTCAAGGACAAACAAAAACTAAAGGAATTTGCAAACACGAAACCAGCCCTACAAGAAATACTGAAAGGGGTCCTCTAAGCAAAGAGAGAGCCTAAAAGCAGCATAGACCAGAAAGGAACACAGACAATATACAGTAACAGTGAACTTACAAGCAATACAATGGCACTAAATTGATATCTTTCAATATTACCCTGAATGTAAATGGGCTAAATGCCCCAATCAAAAGACATAGGCTATCAGATTGGATTAAAAAACAAGACCCATCGATATGCTGTCTGCAAGAGACTCATTTTGGACCCAAAGGCACCCCCAGATTGAAAGTGAGGGGGTAGAAAACCATTTACCATGCTAATGGACACCAAAAGAAAGCTAGGGTTGCAATCCTTATATCAGACAAAGAGATTTTAAAGCAAAGACTGTAATAAGAGATGAAGAAGGACACTATATCCTACTTAAAGTGTCTCTCCAACAAGAAGATCTAACAATTGTAAATATCTATGCCCCGAACATGGGAGCAGCCAATTATATAAGGCAATTAATAACAAAAGCAAAGAAACACATTGACAACAATACAATAATAGTGGGGGACTTTTAACACCCCCATGACTGAAATGGACAGATCATCTAAGCAAAAGATCAACAAGGAAATAAAGACTTTAAATGAAACACTGAACCACATGGACTTTGCAGACATATTCAGAACATTCCATCCCAAAGCAACGGAATACACATTCTTCTCTAGTGCCCATGGAACATTCTCCAGAATAGATCACATCCTAGGTCAAAAATCAGGTCTCAACCAGTACCAAAAGAGTGGGATTATTCCCTGCATATTTTCAGACCACTGTGCTTTGAAACTAGAACTCAATCACAAGAGGAAAGTCGGAAAGAACTCAAATACATGGCGGCTAAAGCGCATCCTACTAAAGAATGAATGGGTCAACCAGGAAATTAAAGGAGAATTAAAAAAAATTCATGGAAACCAATGAAAATGAAAACACAACTGTTCAAAATCTTTGGGATACAGCAAAGGCAGTCCTGAGAGGAAAGTATATAGCAATACAAGCCTTTCTCAAGAAACGAGAAAGGGCTCAAATACACAACCTAACCCTACACCTAAAGGACCTAGAGAAAAAGCAGCAAATAAAGCCTAAACCCAGCAGGAGAAGAGAAATAATAAAGATCAGAGCAGAAATCAATGAAATAGAAACCAAAAGAACAGTAGAACAGATCCACGAAACTAGGAGCTGGTTCTTTGAAAGAATTAACAAGATTAATAAACCCCTGGCCAGACTGATCAAAAAGAAAAGAGAAAGGACTCAAATCAACAAAATCATGAATGAAAGAGGAGAGATCACAACCAACACCAAAGAAATACAAACAATTATAAGAACATATTATGAGCAACCTTATGCCAGCAAATTAGATAACCTGGAAGAAATGGATGCATTCCTAGACATGTATCAACTACGAAAATTGAACCAAGAAGAAATAGAAAACCTAAACAGACCTATAACCACTAAGGAAATTGAAGCAGTCATCAAAAATCTCCCAACAAACAAAAGCCCAGGGCCAGATGGCTTCCCAGGGGAATTCTCTCAAACATTTAAAAAGAATTAATCCCTATTCTCCTGAAACTGTTCCAAAAAACAGAAATGGAAGGAAAACTTCCAAACTCATTTTATGAGGCCACCATTACCTTGATCCCAAAACTACACAAAGACCCCATAAGAAGGAGAATTGCAGACCAATATCCTTGATGAACATGGATGCAAAAATTCTCACCAAAATACTAGCCAATAGGATCCAACAGTATATTAAAAGGATTATTCACCACGACCAAGTGGGATTTATCCCTGGGCTGCAAGGTTGGTTCAACATCCGCAAATCAATCAACGTGATACAATATATTAACAAAAGAAAGAACAAGAAACCTATGATCCGCGCAATTGATCCAGAAAAAGCATTTGAGAAAGAATAGCATCCTTTCTTGATCAAAACTCTTCAGACTATAGGGATAGAGGGTACATACCTCAATATCATAAAAACCATCTATGAAAAACCTACAGCGAATATCATTCTCAATGGGGAAAAGCTGAGAGCTTTTCCCCTAAGGTCAGGAACGCGGCAGGGATGTCCAGTAGCACCAGTTCTTCAACATAGTATTAGAAGTCCTAGCCACAGCAATCAGACAACAAAAAGAAATCAAAGGCATCCAAATCGGCAAAGAGGAAGTCAAACTCTCACTCTTTGCAGATGATATGATACTTTATGTGGAAAATCCAAAAGACTCCACCTCAAAACTGCTAGAACTCATACAGGAATTTAGTCAAGTGGCAGGATATAAAATCAATGCACAGAAATCAGTGGCCTTCCTATACACCAACAACAAGAGAGAAGAGAGACAAATCAAGGAGTCGATCCCACTTACAATTGCACCCAAAACGATAAGATACCTGGGAATAACTCTAACCAAAGAGGCAAAGGATCTGTACTCAGAAAACTATGAAATACTCATGAAAGAAATTGAAGAAGACACAAAGAAATGGAAAAAAGTTCCATGCTCATGGATTGGAAGAACAAACTTTGTAAAGATGTCAATGCTCCCTAGAGCAATCGACACATTCAATGCAATCCCCATGAAAATACCATCCACTTTTTTCAAAGAAATGGAACAAATAATCCTAAAATTTGTATGGAACCAGAAGAGACCCCGAATAGCCAGGGGAATGTTGAAAAAGAAAAGCAACGCTGGCGGCATCACAATTCCGGACTTCCAACTGTATTACAAAGCTGTCATCATCAAGACAGTATGGTACTGGCACAAAAACTGACACATAAATCAATGGAACAGAATCGAGAGCCAAGAAATGGACCCTCAACTCTATGGTCAACTAATCTTTGACAAAGCAGGAAAGAATGTCCAATGGAAAAAAGAGTCTCTTCAACAAATGGTGTTGGGAAAACTGGACAGCCACATGCAGAAGAATGAAACTGGACCATTTCCTTACACCACACACAAAAATAGAGTCAAAATGGTTGAAAGACCTAAACGTGAGACAGGAGTCCATCAAAATCCTAAAGGAGAACACAGGCAGCAACCTCTTCGACCTCAGCCGCAGCAACTTCTTCCTAGAAACATCGCCAACGGCAAGGGAAGCAAGGGCAAAAATGAACTATTGGGATTTCATCAAGATAAAAAGCTTTTGCACAGCAAAAGAAACAGTCCACAAAACCAAAAGACAACCGACACAATGGGAGAAAATATTTGCAAATGACCTATCAGATAAAGGGCTAGTATCCAAAATCTATAAAGAACTTATCAAACTCAACACCCAAAGAACAAATGATCCCATCAGGAAATGGGCAGACGACATGAACAGACATTTTTCCAAAGAAGACATCCAAATGGCCAACAGACACATGAAAATGTGCTCCACATCGCTCGGCATCAGGGAAATCCAACTCAAAACCTCAATGAGATACCACCTCACACCAGTCAGAATGGCTAAAATTAAGAAGTCAGGAAACGACAGATGTTGGCGGGGATGCGGAGAAAGGGGAACCCTCCTACACTGTGGGTGGGAATGCAAGCTGGTGCAACCACTCTGGAAAACATGGAGGTTCCTCAAACAGTTGAAAATAGAGCTACCATACAACCCAGCAATTGTACTACTGAGTATTTACCACAAAGATACAAATGTAGGGATCTGAATGTGTACATGCACCCCGATGTTTGTAGCAGCGATGTCCACAATAGCCAAACTGTGGAAATAGCCAAGATGTGCATCGACAGATGAATGGGTAAAGAAGATGTGGTATATATACACAATGGAATATTATGCAGCCATCAAAAGGAATGAAATCTTGGCATTTGCAATGACGTGGATGGACCTGGAGGGTGTTATGCTGAGTGAAATAAGTCAATCAGAGAAAGACATGTATCATATGACCTCACTGATATGAGGAATTCTTAATCTCACGAAACAAACTGAGGTTTGCTGGAGTGTTGGGGGGGTGGGAGAGATGGGGTGGCTGGTGATAGACATTGGGGAGAGTATGTGCTATGGCGAGTGCTGTGAATTGTGCAAGACTGTTGAACCACAGATCTGTACCTCTGAAACAAATAATGCAATATATTTTAAGAAAAAAAAAAGAAGATTGCAGGATGGGAAGAATGAAGGGGGAAAATCAGAGGGGAAGACCAACCATAAGAGATGATGGACACTGAAAAACAAACTGAGGGTTCTAGAGGGGAGGGGGGTGGGGGGATGGGTTAGCCTGGTGATGGGTATTAAGGAGGGCATGTTCTGCATGGAGCACTGGGTGTTATGCAGAAACAGTGAATCATGGAACACTACATCCAAAACTAATGATGTAATGTATGGTGATTAACGTAACAATAAAAAACTAAAAAAAAAATATTTCTTTATTTTAGGGATGCCTGGGTGCCTCAGTCAGTGAAGTGTCTACCTTCGGCTCAGGTCATGATCCCAGGGTCCTGGGATCGAGTCCTGCATTGGGCTCCCTGCTCAGCAGGAAGCCTGCTTCTTCCTCTCTCACTCCCCTTGATTGTGTTCCCTCTCTCACTTTCTCTCTCTGTCAAATAAATAGATAAAATCTTTAAAAATATTTATTTAAGAGAGAGAGTATGAGCAAGTGAGTGTGTAGGGACGGGCAGAGGGAGAGGGATACAGAAACCCAAGCCAACTCCAAGCTGAATGAGGAGCCCCACCTAAGTCTTGATACCACATCCCCAAGATCTCAACCTAATCTGCAACCAAGAATCTGAGGCCCAACCAACGGTGGCACCCAGGTGCCCCTATGATTTTAAATCATGCTCTTCAGGAACAAGGTAGGTCTTCCCCTTGATTTTCTTTTGAGTCTTTAAGGAGAGTTTTAAATACAGATTTTGAAAATTTCTTGTTAAATGTGTTTCTTGTTTTTGGTGTTGTAAATGAGTATGTCCAATCCATAATATCTTCTAGCTCATTAGCATTTATATACGTCATGTCTATTGATTTTGCATGTTAATTTCATATTCTGCTAACTTACTAAATTATTTTGCTGTTTGCATTGGTTTCTGTGTCTGTTATTGTTATTATTTCTTTGTGACTTTTTAGATAAACAGTCATATCTGCAAATTGTGATAATGTTACCTCTTCTTCCAACTGTTTTGCCTTAAATTGATTTTTCTTGTCTGATTTTTCAATCTTTGCCTTAAATTGATAATGTTACCTCTTCTTCCAACTGTTTTGCCTTAAATTGATTTTTCTTTTCTTAAGTTGATGGCTAATACTTCCAACACAATGTTAAGTAATGGTCAAGACAGCTGGAGCATTCTTATATTTTTCCTGTCTTTGGCCAGAAATCATTAAATGTGTCTTCATTAAGTAATTTGCTGACTTGTGGACTAAACATATATACATAGTATAACATGTTAGCAGAAGCAGATAATGATTCTTTTTTTAATTAATTATTTTTATCAGAAAAGGGTAGTTAACTTTATCAAACGTTAGTATCTCAACTTAAACAGAAAATTAGGATCATTGGATAATTTGAGAAATGACTTTGAAAATGAGGATTCCCCAAAATAAAACAAATAACAAACAAGAAAAAGGACCTTAGAAAACATCAACAGTGCAAGAACCAGAGGAGAATTGTGGGAGAATTAGAATGAAAATCCACAGGAAGTAAGAGAAGTGGCTGCATTTTCTGAAACAAGATCATGGGGATATAAAAAAATGATCAAAAAAGAAGAGCAGAATTAAAAATATTTTATGACATACCTCAAAAATTTCTCTCATGAGTCCTTTCTTAGGAAGCTATGGGAGGTTATACTCTACTAAAAACAAGAGAGCAAACCAAGGAAGATGATGATACAGGATCTACGATGCTAGAGGTCAAACACCAAACAGAAGTAGAGAGAGATCTGTAGGGAGTCGCTGTGTTGTCAGGGTTACGGACAAGCATTCTAGAGGGTAGGAGGTGTAACAGGCTTGAGTTCTCATCTTAAATTTAACTCCTAGGACATCTGACAACAATAGTCACGTCATCTTCTTGATGCTTTCTGCCCTTCTTTGACTCTTTTTTTTTGACTTACACTGTAAATACTGCTGCTGTCCATGGCCCCCATGCTCTACCTGAGGTGCCTCATCTATTTCTCTAGTCACCAGCCCTAACAAACTTAATAGTAAAGCTGTGTTTTCAAGCCAGATATATATATATTTTGACACATTGCAAGTTAAATCCATTCAATTCCCAAGCCCCATTAAGTAAAACATTATATAACCAAACTCCATCAGCTCCCATACCCCACTCAGCAAAATAAAAACCAGTCAGACGAACACCAGCCTCAAGCTTCTCACAGGGATTCAATACCTCTTGTCCTCAAAAGAATATTAATGATAATAGCCAACACTAATTGAGTGTTTACCACATACCAGGTATAATTCTATGTGTTTTGCATGCAGAATATCTTTTAATCTTTTAAATAAATATTTAATGGGGAAGTTGAGGCTTACGAATGTTTAGTAATTCACTTAAGTTTACACATACCAAGTGGTGAATTGGGAATTAAAATTCAGGCTACTGAATCCAGTATTTGCCCTGATACTGATTTCCTGAATGCCTCACAACCAAATTAAACAAAACATTTGAATATCTAACAACAAAGTGATCAGCAGCCACCAAACATACCTCTCTCTTCTTTCTTTTTCAGTTCCTATCCCAATTTAAGGTATCTATATCTGTCTAGTGTCCTGAGATACTATCTTTTTTTTTTTTTAAAGATTTTATTTATTTATTTGAGAGAGAGAATGAGAGAGAGAGAAAGGTCAGAGGGAGAAGCAGGCTCCCTGCTGAGCAGGGAGCCCGATGTGGGACTCGATCCCGGGACTCCAGGATCATGACCTGAGCTGAAGGCAGTCGCTTAACCAACTGAGCCACCCAGGCGCCCCTGAGATACTATCTTGACCCCATCAGATTCCTTCCTGATTCCCCTTTTCCTATCATTAACAAACCCTTATTGTTTCCATCTATCAAGCTGGGTCTTTGTTTATATCATCTTGGCCTCATATCAGGATTCTGCCATGGCTTGGTGGATAGGTTCAGGAAGCACTTGGAAATGCAGATCTTGAATTCAGTGTTACAGATGCATATTTGGAAGTTATATACTCAAAAATCAATTCCTGAATGCTTCCGAAGCATCAAGCCCAGTGTTAAGCCCTGGATAGAAATGATATTTGAAGACATGAAAGAACATGAAGGAGAAAGTGTTCACAGAAGAAAGGACTGAGATAGTGGCCAGTATGACCAACTTTGGTTTCAATTCCTCTCTCCCTTTCTTCCTTCCTTATTTCCATTCCTTCAGTAAATATTTATTGAATATCATTGTACATCAGGGTGTATAATCTGCTCTGAGTATACAGTAATGACTGAGTCAAAGTTAATAGATGTAAAATAAATGTAAACAATAATTATAATGCAGTTGACATAGGTTCTACATAATAAATGCTATGAAGAAGGAAACTATTGGCAAATCAAGCTTATCTCCATTGATTTCTGGCCATCCAACCTAGATCATGAGAGATACAAAGATCAAGTTAGTTCCAACAAAAATGTACTCGATTTACACACACATTCTTCTCTCTCTCACAAGCAGGCACAGATGTGCATGCGTGCAGACACACACACATACACACAGTGATAAAGGGACTTTATATCTTCTCTTAAAATTTTTTCTTAAAACTTAAGATAACTTTTTAATTTTTGACCTTGAAGTTAATTTCAGGAACTAAAAATAAATACCTTTTTTAAGATTTATTTATTCATTTTAGATAGAGAGAGAGCGGGAGTTGGGGGACAGGAGAGAAAAGACAGAGGGAGAGGGAGAGATTGGACCTCAAGCAGAATCCCCTCTGAGTGAAGAGCCTGACATGGAGCTCAATCCCAGGACCCGGAGATCATGACCTGAGCCGAAACCAAGAATCTGCTGCTTAACTGACTTAGCCACCCAGGCACCCCTGTGTACTCTTTCCATGATAAAACACTAAAACAAAATTCTTTTCCATGAATTCTTATGGGAAATTTACCTGTACTTTCCTACCAAACCCTGTATTTCAATAGTCTTTCTTACTCCTGTAAATAGCCATCCCATCCTGCTTGATGTTCAGGTTAAACTGTTTAATTTTTTTAAACTATTTTTCCTCACTCTCTCAATCTCCATATCTAGTCCATCTGTAAATTTTACTACCTGTACTTTCCAAACTATGGCCATTTCCCTTCAGGTCCATGGCTACCAACCTGGTTCTAGCTTCCCCCACACACCCAACCCGGATTATGATATCATCCTCTAGCTCACCTCTCAAATTCCACGTTTACATCCTACATTATAAGTTACATTGCTTCCAGTCACTCCTTAAAACAGTCTCCTAACCTACCAGGAAGCCAAAGTCCTTACAGTGGTCAATAGGTTCTACCTAATTTGTCCCACCGCAGTACCATCTCACCTGTAATTCATAGTACTCATCCCCAGTCACTCTAAACCAGGCACCCTGGTGTCCCTGGAACACATGATCCCTCAGCAGGACTTCTGTACATGTTCTTTCTGCCTGGAATTTTGTTTTTCTTCCCTCAGGTTTCTTATATGTCCCTTTAGAGAGGTTTTCTCAGATTCCATTACACAAAATAGCACCCACCTTATTCCTCTTAGCATCCATCCATCACTATTTGAAATTCTATATTCTAAGTTTCAGAGAGAGAAAACAAGTTGACAAATAAGTACAGAGAATGTCGAAGAGTTTGCTAAATGTTTCCTTGTTCAGTTTCACTCATCTGGATCATAGGGCTATATGATTACAGGGACATTTTTCTCTCTACTGCCATGTTTAAAAATCTAGAGCACCTGACCTGTAATATGTGCTCAATAAATAATAAGTTAATGAATGTAGGCTTTCTGTGTATTTCTGTCAAAACATGTGTCCTTAAATATAAATGACTTTTTAAATGAAGGATAAGAACTTAATGCATAGACATAATATTAAAAATATTTATTCACTGCCTGACACAATAGCTGTAGAAAATTTTAATAATAAGAACAAGTTCTAACTGGGAACCTCCAAGTTCTTGGGCTCCCCTGCTAGACCTATGGAGTCAGAAACTCTAGCTATGAGTCCCAGCAATCTGTTTTAGCAAGCCCTCTAGGTGATTCTGATGCATTGTGCTAATGAGTATGCATGATATCAAACAACTACCAAAAAATGTAACCCACTTGCATCTTCATTTTAGATCCACATGTCTATTCCCTAAGTGTAAAGTGTAGGCTTCATATTCAATTTTGCAGGAAGGATTAGTGGTTGTAGGGCAGTCTAATTGCTCTATCATTGGCTATTGTTTTAGAAGTAAACATTTTTCACCCAGAGGTCGAATATAAACATGATTAAACCAATATCTCACTGTTGGCCCAACCCGCCCCAGCAACAATGCAATTATTCAGGAATGGCTTCATGTTCTCTCACCTCCTCCATTCTCCACTCACACAGATCTCCTTGGCCACTCACGACCTGATAGGTCAAGCTTCCTCAATTGTTCCATATTTCTACATACAATTATTAATGCCTTTATCTCCCTTTAATTTGTCATTGTGTGGACAACTTCAGATTAAATGTCACCTCTTCAAAAAGCTGTCACTCTCTCTAAGCAATTAGTCATTCTTTCTTCTGTTTCCATGACATGTGTATTATATTAAAGGCCATATTTATTTGTTTATATAATTGTTTCTTCCCTCAGATGATAATATTTTAGAGAAGAAAAACCATGTTGTATTGTGCCTCTTACAGTACATACGACTATGCCTGCCACATAGTTGGCACTCAATAGATATTTGTTGACTCTTGGAAGGTTAGTTTAGCAACCATATATCTCTGGTGGGATGGTACCAGAGTGCCAACTATTCTTCCTGAAATTAAAATAAATCATGAAATTCAATATATGTTGTCTTGCTAGAAAGTTATGCTGAGCCCTAAGACAGAATAAATCAGATAACTAATGCATTTGCTTGTCAGCTACAGAATTTTTTTTTCCCTAGGAACAATCATGCTAATTGGTAAATATTTACATTTTCCAGCTAAATATGCTTGCTACTGAGACCATTCTATACTATATAGGTATAGTAATCAACAATTCCAATTTTCTCATAAGATATTTCAGAACACAGTAGCTTAAAGAGCAAAACATATATACCTTCTAAAACTACCTAGTTATTAAGAGCTCAGTAACAGTGGGTTAACCAAGTACATATTTCTAAGAAAGATCTGCAAAATAAACAATAAATTATTTGTTTTCATTAAAAATAGTGAGACCTATCACAATCCAATTTTCCTTTCACTAACTGAATGATATTCTTTGTTACTTGGGTACTTTGCAAAGATTAGATTCAAGAAAACATTCAACGGAATGGTTCTCAGTGGATTAGACCATTAGCATAATTATCTAAATTACAGACACAGACACATCATTCTAGAAGTCATCTTAACATCTAGCATAAATGTTAGGGAGTCCACAATGCCAGTAGGGCAGTAGTTCATATTTCTCACAAAATTATTTAAATAAACATTTAAATTCTCTCTTACATACAATAATTTGTGATTAGTAGAAATAAAAATTACTATTAATAAATAAAAATACTCACAATTTAGATAATTATATTGATAACTAGATTACTTCACTCACCAAAACTCAGCATGTACATGTATTAACATTTAATGTTTTGGAAATCATTTGGAAACAATTAAAAACCTTTCTCAACAATGTTTGAGTTTTGGGGTTACTAAACATTTAAGGTAGATTATAAAGCATCTGTTGGTATTGCAATCATTAAATACTTTCCATTCTCAAGTTTTCAATGTCCTCAAATCCCCTCAACATTTCTCACAAAACTTACCAATTTTGGGATGAATCCTGTGAAAAATGCAGCATTTTGTAGATGGAGTATTTGTCACAATAGTAACGGATACGGAAATGTCATGGGTTTTAGAGTCTAATTTCCTGGGTTTCACCTTCATCTCTTCCATTTACCATGAGCAAGCTACCTACACTCACATTTAGCTCATCTTGAATACTATCTCACAAAGTCACTAGAGCAACTAAACATAAAAATATAATCCAAGGGTAAGCGGCACCTGGGTGGCTCAGTTGGTTAAGTGACTGCCTTCAGCTCAGGTCATGATCCCAGGGTCCTGGGAGTGAGCCGTGCATCGGACTCCCTGCTCGGCGGGAAGCCTGCTTCTCCCTCTCCCAATCCCCCTGCTTGTGTTCCCTCTCTCGCTGTCTCTCTCTGTCAATTAAATAAATAAATAAAATCTTTTAAAAATAAAAATTAAAAAAAAAAAATCCAAGGGTAATTAATATGAGAATATATAAGAAGAAAAAAGTTCTGAATCTTCATGATTTCTGAAATGAGGATGTCTATAGTTCTCTGTACCAATATTCAACTCACCGAAACAACTGCACCAATAATTCAACTCTTACCAAAGCCTTGTATGGGCTGTGTTGGGGCTCAGGGGAGGTTTCCCTAAGATATACCATGGTGGCATATAGTTATTTTGAATTAAAGCTACTTAAGAAAGAATGAGAGCAAGAACACTCTGACTTTCCTTTGTCCCCTGAAAGCAGGAAATAAATCTCTCATGTAAAAGTTATCTTCCCTGTACCAAGAGGTAAAGAGATGTTCTTACCATCAGAGACAGGGAATTCAAGGCTAAAGATAGCCAAACTTTGGAAAGAGCCAAGATGTCCATCAACAGATGAATGGATAAAGAAGATGTGGTATATATATACAATGGAATATTATGCAGCCATAAAAAACACGAAATCTTGCCATTTGCACTGATGTGGACGGAACTAGAGGGTATTATGCTAAGCGAAATAAGTCAATCAGAGAAAGACATGTATCATATGATCTCACTGATATGAGGAATTCTTAATCTCAGGAAATAAACTGAGGGTTGCTGGAGTGGTGGGGGGTGGGAAGCATGGGGTGGCTGGGTGATAGACATTGGGGAAGGTATGTGCTATGGTGAGCGCTGTGAATTGTGTAAGACTGATGAATCACGGACCTGCACCTCTGAAACAAATAATACACTGTATGTTTAAAAAAAAAAAAAGATAGTAGGAAGGGAAAAATGGGGGGGGGGGAATCAGAGGGGGAGACGGACCATGAGAGACTGTGGATTCTGAGAAACAAAATGAGGGTTTTAGAGGGGAGGGGGGTGGGGGGATGGGTTAGCCCGGTGATGGGTATTAAGGAGGGCACGTACTGCATGGAGCACTGGATGTTATTCGCAAACAATGAATCATGGAACACTACATCAAAAACTAATGATGTAATGCATGGTGACTAACATAACATAATAAAATTAAATTAAAAGAAAAAAGAAGCTATATAAACAAGAGGCTATATAAATAAACCTTGTTACTTTTACTAATTTACTACCTCAGCCCCCATTCTGTAGAATTCCTTACCAATTGAAGCTCCCAAACATGGGTTATCATTATCCTGTCAGTTCCTTTGTCTAAAATGTATAAAAGCTGCAGGCCTTGGTCATTTCTTTGGATCTCAGTTTTATCATTGGTCTTCCTTCTGCATGTAATTTACCTTTGTGTTTTTTCTCCTGTTAATTTGTCTCATATCAATTTAATTCTTAGACCAGCCAGAAGAACACTGAAGGTCAAAGGAAAATTTTCTCCCCACTAGCTGCTTATCATGATCCAGAGATATAGTGCACTGCCCTTCATCTTCTATAGTAATCTAATTCTTTCTGGTATCAAATAGTAGGGAGAAACAGGAAGCCAGGGGCATAATGATGATTTTATATATACGATGACCCTCCCATGACACAATAGTTCTAATCTATCACCTCTGTTAAATCAAGCTCTTTGAGTAGAAGTCCTATATAAATTTGTTAGTTGTATGTAAGTTTCAAACTGACACAGAGGAAATGTATATATACTATTACCTCTATCACTGAAACAATGTTTTGCGTCTAAGTCTCATTATCTTCCTTTTGCATAATGAAACTGTTCGATTCATTTTAAACTGAGTGTATGTCCATGCCTGTTTGTGTGTATGTGTGTGTGGGAGCATGGATTGGCATAGAGAATGTAGCAGGACAATAAAACATAAATAAATGTTCTATCCTCCCTGTTCTATCCAAAGAAAGCAGCCAAAACCATGTTCAAGAAAGAAGTGAGCTGGCATCAAAGAACATTTCATAAATGTACAATTCCTTCAGTTCAGCAAATATACTACCCAGTAACAAAAATGGCAATATTTTATGCTTATATTTTAATATTTATAAAGCTCTTTTAATATGTTTCCTTATAAAGTAGACATGGACATATAAGGAAAACAAGACTCAAAGAATTTTTTATTTTATGTTTACCTTTCTTTCCAAAATGAAATCAAGTGTGGATATAATGATTTCCTCTAAGGCTTCATGATAGAGAGCTGTGTAAAGAAGCCTGGTTTACTGACTCACAGTTTTGGTGTTAATTTGCATGACATCATGCTTATCATGCTGGCTAGGATATAAATAATGATAAATTCTTGGGAAAAGTATGTTACACCAGTTAATTCTATCTTGTGTTATCATTATCCCAAGAGGGTAAAATCTGGCTTTTTAGGTATAGGTACATATGTTGTGGCAATGAAGACACAAATGTGTTATCATATCATAGGCCCTTTTGAAGTTCATAGACAAAATTAATTATACATTTCTACTTCATTTAAATAAAATATCAAGTTGTCTACTACTTTTGGAAGAATCATACAGAAAAGTGTAGTTAGAGTATAGAGATAAAGATAATCACTAAATCCAATGTTCGATCAAAACCATCATATAACTCACTGGGAGATGCTTTAAATCTTTGAATTGATCTAACAGTAAATATTTTCCCCCACGGGTTGCTTTTTCTCTAACACAAACATCAAGCAAGTTTTATGACAAAATTATTTTTGGTCATAATTTCAAGTGTACTTTCCTTAAAGAAGTTTGTGTGAATGAACTTGTGTAATTCTTCTTGTGTAAATTATATTTGTCATAAACAGTAAACATATTTTACTACAAAAATTTTTCACCAAATATCTACCAATTACACGAAAAGAATACTTACCTTGAATTAATCTTACATAACAATGGCTTTGTGTTTATGTGGAGATAAATAATGTTTGTTTATCTTTATAGAATAGATGTGATAAATCATATTCTAGTGACAATTTTTGGAATTGAAGGTTAGTAGAAGACTTATTTTGAAGAAGAGATAGGGTCTATTTTAAAATGGTACCAGGAAAGTGGAAAAATCAGATGGATTTACTACAAAGGTACATTTGGCTTCCTAAGCCAAATAAAGCCACAATTAGGCTTTATTTAATCACATTTTCACCCTAAATATCCTTTATGTAACTTTACATCAAAACAGGGAACTACTTTGCAATCTTTTTATTTTACAAATATTATATAAATGAATGTGTGTAAGCCTCACTGTTAAACATTTTAAGTCATCCTATTCATTCTTATTATTGTGTGTGTTCCTCTTTGACTAATTTACCACACAGATGATAATTTTTCATTGCTTTTTCTTTTTTTCAAATCTTCTTCAACACATTCTTTTTCATTCAAAAATTTTCCTCTTTCCTTAAACTTAGCATATACTTAATTTCTGTACTATTGTCCAATATGCATTTAGTATATTTAGTTAGTGCACTGGTACTGATCATTGGGGTTACAAAGAAAACATATATTCCTGCTTTCAGTGGTTTCCAATGATCTCAGTGAAGAGTGTTTTGCCCTTTGACGATCCTTCCTTTAGAGTCTCTCGGGCAGTACAGCTTTCTTCACACAAGTTTTCAGATTCATTCTAGCCCAGAGTGCTGCCCACCCTGCTACTCCATTTAGCAATTATCCAGTAGCTCCCAAATGTGTAGGTTCCATGACATCTGAAGACTCAGCTTAAACTAATCTTGTGTCTCCTACAGGCCTGGAATTCTGCTGAATGCCATGTTATAACACAATAAATATGTGCAAAGTGACATATCTCAGCTATGTTTATCTTTTGGTATCATCAATGGGCTTAAACTGAATCAATTAGCTTTTTCTTAATTCTCAAAAGTATATACAAAAATTTAGTCATTACTTGAAGTCTTGACAAGAAAAAATCAGATAACATGGAAAAGATATTTTCAGGTTTTCTAAATGAAAAATCCACACACACATATATAAATTTTATCTCTACTTTTTCCTTTGTCTTTATAAACATGTATTTCTATTCCTGACACCTACTACATGCCCAAATATGAAGCTTTGGTGATTCTCCTGATCCAATTTTAATAGGCTGAGGAAGAACATTTATAAAATAAATGAAATGAGTAGAAGTTGGATTTGAAGGTGGGGATACTTACAAAAAAACAGTCAATGCACTCATGCATGTAATTATGTCTCAGCCTTTCAAATACAGGCACTCATAAGGGTAGGGAAAGATTGCTCTAAGGCAGTGCCAACAATGTATTCAAAGACAACATATCAAATTATGGCTTATATATTAGCATGTGAGTTGTGGTAAATGATACTTGAAATGTCAATGTATAGACAGTAATGACCTATTTAGATCTGTAGGAAAGAGAATTTGCAGTATTTTTCTCAGTTATATCTACACATCTTATTAAAACAAGTCATTGATTTAATTCAAAGATTCAGAGTATTATGTCACATTTATTATTTCAAAAAATCTCTTTATGATTCTGATTTGTCTGTATATCTGTTTGAAAGCTTATATCTATTGCCTGTTTCGAACTCCCAAAATTAAAAAGATTTTAATGAGACCAATAGATACAGCAATTAAAACATATACATCCATCTGGTAAATATTCTGGGAATTAGGAATTCCTATTGTACATATTTATGAGTTTAGTTTTCATTTCTTCTCCTTCATTAGTGTTACAATTTTTTAAATTATTTCTACTCACTTTGTTCAAAAAAAGTTGAGATTTTTAAAATAGGTGTTCCTTTTTTTTTTTAAAGATTTTATTTATTTGAGAGAGAGAGAATGAGAGATAGAGAGCACGAGAGGGAAGAGGGTCAGAGGGAGAAGCAGACTCCCCGCTGAGCAGGGAGCCCGATGTGGGACTCGATCCTGGGACTCCAGGATCATGACCTGAGCCGAAGGCAGTTGCTTAACCAACTGACTGAGCCACCCTTCCTTTTTTATCGTCATTGTTTAAAGTTCTGTAATGGCTAATTGAACATAATAAAAAATAAAGTTCTGTAATAGCAATTTATTAATTGTTAATTCAGTAAGTAAATATAAATGAAATTTGCTTAGTTAAAATTCAGTAACGTAACTTCTTGCTGATATATTAAAGACTACCTGGCAAAATTCTGCTATCAAATACCACAAACAATGGATGATACTTGAAAACCTTTTGTAATAGTAATGGGAGCACTTTTTATACTGCATCTCCCAGTGGATTGTCTTGGATTCATTACCAAAACTTTTATAAAATAAGACAGACCCAGGGGGAGAGTGATCCACATATACTAAGACTGTCAGGCATTGTGGTAGGAATTTCCACATATCTTGACCCTGTTAATCCTCACAATCACATGAAATAACCATTATCAGCTATTTTTGCCTCTCTTAAAGCTTGAATATAGGGATCATATTTTATCAGCTTTTTATCTCCATTATTGGGAGTTGATTATTTAGGAAGACACTCAATATATATGTGTACACATATACATGATTGTATAAAAATGATTCACAAAGCATTTGATTTGCCCAAATTCAGAGTTAATTAAATGCAAATCCAAGTCTTCCTAACTTCAGAATGTATATAAACCTCCTTACATGGTACTCTTAATGCTAGTTTTCAAGGTAAGAATATTTTACTCTGTGTTCACACATAATTATCCAGAGTTGTGCTGTCTCTGGATTATAAATTAAGCTGCATGTGTAAAATAAATAAATATTATTAATAGTATGGGTTGATGCCTGCAGAAAAAGAGGATAAACTTCTTATCTTAAATTATTTGACACATGCCCTAAGTGATAGGGGCCAAATAGACCCAAGGCAGCTATATCAGTTTTTCCTGAACTAGGAAAGACTGAGAAGGACAAAAATATTATCACTTTCAGACAGTAAAAGACTGAGAAGGACAAAAATATTATCACTTTCAGACAGTAAAAATTCCTCCATATCTTCTGCTAATGTGTGACATATACTAGCTACTTGGTGGAAGATTGTGGTTATAATCCTTGGATGACTGATGTAATTGAAGAAACTCACATTATCATTAAGATTCAAAGATGCATTTTGTCTAATTAAATAATCTCTCTTTACATATATTCTGCATCTTCTTCCTTAATTAAAAGTCAACATAATGTTCCCAAATTGGCACAGCGAAAACAATGACACTGTGAGAAAAAACAATATGGACATTTAAATTTACACAGGTACATAGTTCATTTTGAAAATCAGTCACTTACCTTATACCTTAAAAGAGAAGTATCAAAATATTCTTACCTTAGAAAACTGTGCATTTATCCATTTTGTGAATGTTTTCTTTTGAACATCTTCTCTTTCATCTGTAATGTAAAATTTAAAAAAGATTCAAGAGTTAAGAAAGAATTCTGAATATATTTTACAACCAAAATAACTCTCAATTATTACATATCAATGTTATTTTATATTTGGTATTAAATTCATTGATAATGAAATTAAACATAAGTGATATTGGTATTGGGCATCTAAACTAAAAATGAGATGTCTAAAATAATTGATACAGTCAAATCTATGCTCATTCAAATATTATATAAAGGCATTACAGAAAAGTAGTCTCATCTGAATAAAGGAAATATTACTTATCCTCCTATGGTGAATAGATACTCTAGCATAATCAGAAGAGCCTATTATCTGTTATTTCTTCTGAAAAAGTATTCCTGAGCTTTTCATCTTACAGCCTTCCCAGTCCATGTAAAAATGATTTTCCCCTCTTTTGCAATACCTCCAAACTCTAACATGGGCCCCCAGCATAACCTCCTCCCATTATAGGAGAGGTTTCCTGATGATCAGGAGCATGGTTTTGCATCCCAGAACCTAGCATTGTCTGCACAAACTAAGAGTTCAGCAAATATTTGATAAACATGCAAATGCTTTAGAGGAGGGGGGATCTTACAACTCCAAAATTTTTAGTAATTCTTTTCATCCCAAAGTCAGGAAATTTCAAATCAAAATGCAAATGACACCCTTCATGGATTACATATAAATACTCAAAGGAAAAATCTCCAAGGACTTCTTACACCAAGAGATTACAGTGGAAAATTATTAAGAAACAGCTTCACAGAATTCATGCTTCTAAAAATTATTTCTTTTTTTTTTCAAGTTGGAAATTAGTATGGAGTTAAATGGGCAGAAAAATAATCAATCTTGATTAATTGAAATCCTTTTTTAAAGCCAAAGCCTACCTTTAAATTACTGTAAATGCAATCATATTAATTAATGTTCAATAAATGAGTACATCTGAGAGAGACTTAAAATGGAGAGGTTTTATATTTTATTTACACTGAGTCAAAAGAACCCTTATGAAATGTCCTGACAAAATAACCTCATTTGCTCTCGGATTCTTTTTCAGCAGTAAATCTCAACCGCTTTTCCTGAAAATGGATGATCTGTAGTAAAGAATCATTTTCCCATAACAAATGTATCCATGTACTAAGAAAATCTGTTTATCATTAAAGCACATTATTAATCTATAAGTGGATACTCTTAAGCGATACGAAATAACAGCAGATAAATAATAAACCTAAAACTGTTCTAGAAAAGAAAATTTTATTTAGCATCACAATATACTTTCTTCTTATTTAATTGTGTGAGTCCCACAAACTATACTGCATGTGGCCAAATATCAGCATTACCCATACAGTACAGGATAAATCATAGCTACCATATGGAAGTTTTTCTCTTTGTTGACAGTGTGAATCAATAAAAATAGATAGTAATAGTTTCTGAAACACGTCTAGACTTTTGTTAATGTACTTCCCTAAATTCAATACTACCCTTTTGATAATAATAAAATAAATAAACAGAACATTTCAAATGGTCAACTTTTAAAAAAATTTTTTTTAAAGATTTTATTTATTTATTTGAGAGAGAGAGAGAGAGGGAGAGCACAAGCAGGGCGAGTGGCAGGCAGAAGAAGAGGAGCCCAACGTGGGACTCAATCCCAGGACCCTGGGATCACTACCTGAGCTGAAGGCAGATGCTTAACCAAGTGAGCCACCCAGGCACCCCTCAAATGGTAAACTTTTAACCATTTTCATGGACTTGCTGCAGGGAGACTTGCCAGTACCTTAATTTCTCAATGATAGATACACATTTTCCTATGTTAATGATATTATTTGCAATTCCACTTATTTTTTTCCTACATGTGCATGCAAATCCTGTCAGACATGGGAGAATAAATGAGTCATTTGAAAGCATACATTTAAAGGTTGTAAAACATGCTCAATCATCTTCACCAGAAGTTGAATAGGAAGACATTTGAAGAGATGTGTTTCACGTAAAAGTAGGTAGTAAAGCAATATTTTTATTGGTTTCAATTATATATACAAAGAGTGATTTTTAGATAGGCCTTGAAGGCAGGAGGGAAACCTTGAAATTATATGCAAAATAGTATGTGTCTATTGTGTCAATAACACTGAAGGCGAACTTTGTCATATAAATATCTCACTAGGTCTTCTTTTATCTTTTGCATTTAATACAATAAAAATATGCCTTTAATGAATTACCTACTTATGTACTGTTTTGCTATATAACATTTGTTTTCTTGAACATGATAAATATTAATATAACTGGCTTTATTATCATTATAAAATGTATATCATTTATTAGTGTCTTATTGTTCAGAGCTGTTTCACATGTCATCTCAATCCATAGGTATTTTGCCATTTTATCCATTAAAAAAATAGAAGCTCAGAAGGAATAAGGCTAGTAAGTGACACAGATGAACCTGATATAGATTATTTGAATCAAAGTCCATGGCTTTTCACGTTAACCAGTTTACATTATATTTGCATAGATAATATGGAATGGCATAAAATAATTAAAGTCATAAAAGTTGAATGTATTAACACAAATACAAAATAACCATGATTTTAGAGGCTCTATTTTAAACCCAAGGAATTCCATGTATGCTGTAATCAATGTGAATGACACCCTGGAATTTTATAGTCTACAGCCTGCATGTCTACATGGATTTATCCAGATTTATCCAGATTGGAAAACTGAACCATCCTTAAGATGTTAGATAATTCATTTGTTAATATTTTAAATAATAGTGTTCTTATATTTACTAGTTGATATTTAGTGCTCAATTTTTGCCATAGATTAACCTTATGGAAATTTTTTAAATAATTAAATTCATTAATATAAAAATTAATATAAAAATTAATTAATATTTTAAAAAATCACCCCAAAGTTGTGTGTCTACTCAATACAATCCCCATAAACATGTATTTTACATAGCCGCAATAATATTCTGCCTTTTTAAGCTTATTTTATCATAAATATCATATGGGCTACCATTTCTTTTTGTTTGCTATGAGAGATTCCACTGTAATGAACATCTTCATGCACTCTCTTTCAGTTTCTGGTGTATAATTATCCCAGAATAAATTACTGGGTCAGCATTAAAAAAAAAAAAAACTTTTATGGCTTTTACTAAATGTTGTCATATTGCTTTCCCAATGGCCATACTGATTTTTAGTGGTACTAGAATGAATAAGGTTATGCTGCTGATAGGAGTTTTGCTGCTTTCATTTTTAAAGTGATTGCTGCTTTATCAGATATAAGGAGATAGTTGATGCTCATCTTAATTTGAATCTGTTTGATTACTAATGAAGTAGGACATGTTTTCAAAATTTATTAGGCAGATTTCTACTTTTGTCAAAATACTTGTTTATATCCTCTGCTCATGTATCTTTTGAGCGCTTGATATTTTATAATTAATTGGAATGAGATTATAAATCAGGAGTTCTTAAATATTTCAAGTTGTGGACTCCATTTGATTATCTGATAAAAATAATGGTCTCTCTCTATATAAAAAATGCCTATGTGGACATATTTACACACAGTTTCGTGGGGTTCACTGACTTCTCTGCAGAAGGTTCTATTACTATGAAATCCCAAGTTAAAAATCACTACCATAAATTAAGCTACTTGTTCTTAGTCAGTGAATGAATATATATTCCCAAGTGGTCGTATTTCTTTTAATTTTCATTTCATTTTTATTATGCTAAATTTTTATGTATTTATTTTTTTAAAGATTTTATTTATTTGACAGAGAGAAAGAACACAAGCAGGGGGAGTGGGGGAGGGAGAAGCAGGCTCCCCACTGAGCAGGGAGCCTGAAGTGGGACTCCATTCCATGACCCTGAGATCATGACCCGAGCCGAAGGCAGACACCTAACAGAATGAGCCACCCTGGCACCCCATATACTTTTATATATTTAAATCTATCTATTTCCATTATTTCTCATATAACTTAAAAGTTGACACCTTTATTTATTTATTTTTAGAGATTTATCTATTTATTTGAGAGAGAGAGCGAGCATGAGGGGGAACAGCGCAGAAAGAGAGAGAGAAAATCAGAGACTCCCTGCTGAGCAGGGAGCTTGACAGGGGGGCTTGATCCCAGGACCCAGAGACCATGACCTGAGTTGAAACCGAGTCAGACACTCAAACGACTGAGTCACCTAGGTGCCCCTAAAAGTTGATTCTTTTAAACAGTTACATATCCATAGTTCATCTAAAGCTGATACACATATACATATATGATAAATTGTCATAGAGCTTATAGAGATTATTTGAATACTTTAATAAAATATATGTAATTACAGACACACTCTCTAGTGAGAGATATGAATGTGAGACCAACAACAAAGAGAATGAGAAAAGAATAAAGTGAAATCTGTTTTACTAGGGAATGATTATCTATATATTCTGTCTAGTCATTTCAAGAAGCACATATTCTATTTTGTTTTCTCTAGGGTTTGTTTATAACTGATTTTCTTTTACTAATAAAATATGCCTGAGTATATTACTGTGAGAGGTAAAGAACAAAATCTCTGTTAGAAAAATTTACTTGAAAACTGTTCCCTGGAGATGTCAAGGAGTGAAGAACTACTACTTCATAAATTACAAAAAGTGACCAACATTTTATTTTATTCTCTCTATGGGGAAAACTCATAAAATTAGCTTTCTACCATGACATAAAAACTGTATTTCATCTCAGAATTAATTAACCCTTTCTAATAAAGTCATTTTTTATCCAATAAATATGGACCTTCATATTTTCTACGGTTAGTGCAATGACCTTTTGCCCTATTATTAACTTTTATATTCCCGAGTCCCTGATAAATGTAGGATAATTAAATTGCAATATTCATGATTCACAAGAGTGAGTTACTGCACAAAAATGATGTTGGCAAACTGAGAGAACTTTAAATCAGGGGAACTGGCTTCCAGTCCCAGTGCAGGACTTAGAATGGTGGCCTTAGAATTGCCAGACCTTGGCCTCTTTGTGAAATAAAGCTATTAACTGCCTTTTAACTCATGGAGCTGGTTTTAAGATGCAATGAAATCATCTGTTTATGTAGTAATTTAGAGACTATTTACAAAAAATAATTATTTACAGAATGCTCAGTATCTGTTGGTCATTATAAAGGTTACTGAGAAGGTAAACAGAACTCAGTTTTTACCACAGTTCACACCTTTGTAGAATACAGACATATGATAGATAAATATTAAACATTTTATATAAGCAAGGATACATATATTCAAAGGATATTACAGGAGCACAGAGAAAGGGATATGTAGCCATATGGATGTCAGGGAAGACATTTTCTAGAAGGGAATGGCTAAGTTGAGTCTAGTAGGTGAAGCCAAAAAAAAAAAAAAAGGAAAGAAAAAAGATGCAAAGGGAAAGATGAATCTTTAGGAGGAGATCTCAGGGCATAAGGAATTCAGTAACATTGTATGATTCCACTCATAAATGTCATCTAAAAAAATGAATAAACAAACAAAAAGCAGAATCAAAACTATAAATACAGAGAACAAACTGATGGTTGCCAGCGGGGAGGAGGCTGGGCAAAATGGTAAAGGGGAGTGGGAGATACAGGCCTCCAGTTACAGAATGAGTAAGTCACAGGAATAAAAAGCAGAGCATAAAGAATACAGTCAATGATATTGTAATAGCAATGTGATGGGGTAGATGGTAGCTACACTTGTGGTCAACACAGCATAATGTATCAACTTGTCAAACCACTAAGTTGTACGCCTGAATGTGTGTCAGCTATACCAAAGGAAAAAAGGCATGCTCTTCATTATATTTAATTCAGTTTTGCTGCGCTCTAAAGTATGAAGGAGGGAGTAGCATGGGATGAAATTATAAGGAAGTTGGGAGTGAGATCATGGAGAGTCTCCATGATATGACCCTCTATATGACAATGTGAGTGGAAGCACTGAAAAACCAAAACAAACAAACAAACAACACAGTTATGTAAACATCACGAATTATCCTCATTACACAGGGCAGTTAATCATAATCTGTGCCAGAAAGACATTTTAAAAAATGACATTTCTTTGGGTGCTAGTTAGTATGTTAACTGAAAATCCTCATCACTTAAGTGACCCAGAAAATACAAGTTTAGAACTAGAAGGGAATATTAGAGTTGGTAATAGTTTAGAAATACATATAGTGAAGAAATACAAAGGGATATGAGTTCATTTCACTTTAAAGAGAGGACTATTCAGTAATATAGAAGAGATAACAGGGTCTCTATTCTCTGCTTTCACCAAAAATGAGAAAAAGGGAAATGAGAAATGTGGAAGATTCATGGTAAACATTAGATAAGGTTATGTGGTACTGTGGAACATTATGAAGGAAGGCCCCAAACTCAGGACATAGTTAGAAAATGGATTTATCATGTTATTAATGCTTCAAAATGGCAATGCAAAGTGGAGGAGAGTAGAATGGAGAATGGCATGAAAAATGCTTTCCATTAAAACTGAGTAATAGCTTTTGATCATAGGATTACAGAATGTGAGGGCCGAAGGTGACATTCGTGGTCATTTCATAATGAGGCGGTCTAAAATAATTAAATTACTGCACAAAGAAGAGAAAAACAGTTAGTGTCAAAGAGGTTTCCTTATTTCTGGCTCACTCTACAATCAATGTAATGCAGTTTTCCCCACTCATCACTCTACAAAAGTTGTTAATATTATCACCTATATCCTTTCTAATTTCCCAGACAGTGACTGTCTAGATTCTAACTGTATTCCCAGCACTTAGCATAGAACGTGTTACACAGTAGTGCTCAGTAAAGGTGTTTTAAGTTAATGAAGACCAGATTTACTTTTCAGACTTCTTTTTACTTTTGTTCTCTGCAGATATTAATTCTATTAACCTGTGGTAGAGAGAAAAATGGTCCTCCAAAAAGGTTCATGTCCCAATCTCCAGAATTTCTGAATACGTTTTGTTAAAACTCATTTGTTTTATAATAAGTTAAAGTATTTTAAAACTCTTTGTTATGGCAAAGAGAATTAAGGTTGCAGATGGAATTAGATTTAGTAATGAGGTAATTTTTGATAGGGAGACTATCTCGGGTGATCTGGCTTGGACCAATGTAATCACAGTGTGCCCTTCAAATGGGGAGAGGGCAGGATAAGAGGGACAACCTGAGAGAGAGCAGCATGACAAGGACTTGGCCCAGTGTTCCTGGTTTTGAAGATGGAAGAAGAGGGCCATGAGCCCAAGAAAGTGGGCAGCCTCCAAAATGGAAAAGATAGGAAATAGATTCTTCCCTGCAGTCTCCAGAAGGTACACAGCTCTGATGGCCCTTAACTTTAGCCCAGTGAAGTCAATTTCAGACTTGATACCTGAAGAACTGTTAGGTAATAAATAGGAGTTGTTTTAAGTTGCTAAATTTGTGGTAATTTTTATAGCATCAATGGGAAACTAATACATAACATTCCCTTTTGAAGGCTGTTAATTCCAGTGACAAACATATACTGATACCAACAAGGGGGTAGGAATACAACTGTGTAAAAGATAAAGTTCCTACCCTTTTGCCTTTACAGCATAGTGAGAGAAACAGACACACACAAAACAAACATACGGTAGATACACTGGTAAGTTCTTTGATAAAGAAAATACAGGGTTTTGTCAAAAGCATATAGAAAGGAACCTAACTTGAAAAAGCCTGTGTTTCCTTGATAAAGTGATAGATCTCAGCTGAGTTCTGAATGTTAATTAAGAATATAGAAGCAGACAAGGTGAAAAGGAACCTTAGGCAATAAAAAAAGCAGGTTCAACTACCAAGATATGAGAGGAGTATGTCCGTTCAAGGAACAAGAGAAGGAGGAGGAAGAGGAAGGCCAAAGTGGCCGAGATGACTTTAGAGAAAAGAGAAATAATCATTAGCCAAATTAGGAAGAGACTTAAACTTTAGCCAGAAGGCAGTTAGAAACCAAAGCAGAATTTTAAGTAGGGAAATGGCAATACTGGTTTGTGGGGTTTTTTATTTACTCTATTTTTAAAATGATTTTATTTTTAAGTAATCTCTACACCCAATGTGGGACTTGAACTCACAACCCTGAGATCAAGAGTTACATGCTCTATTGACTGAGCTAGCCAAGGCACCCCCAAAGAATTTTATATAATTATGTATTACATAATTGTAATCCATGGCCTGTACTGGTGAATTGCAGTGGGACTGGAGAAAGGTAAATGCAGGCAATTACCTTTAATAGGTATTACTGATAAGAACTGGTTATTAATTATATGTGGAAGTAGGGGATTTGGGAGAGGTACAGCCAATGATACTACTCAAATTGGAGTTTTGAGGTCCCAGGAAGAAGAGTATCTGTATATATAATGAAGGTATGGGAAGAATTGGGAAATATTGACCTTTGGGTGTTTTGAGACAAAAAGAAAGATACGTAGAGTAGGCAATGGGATATAAGAGCCTGAAGTGCAAGAGATAAATCTGAGCTGAAAATAAAGTTTGGGGAGGCACAAGCCAACTGGCATGTAGTAACTGAAGCCCCTGTAGTGAATGATGTTACTAGAAAGAGTGCACAAGCTTTCCAATCTTCTGAAATAGGAAATAGTTTTCCTTCCAACAAAAGGGCTGTCTCCTGATCTGTCTCATCATCTTCTTTGCCATTCACCCTGGAAATACTGGCATTACCCCAGGGTCTTTGTCTTGGTCTACTACATTTATTCTTCCTAAACAAAGTGACTTCTCATCCCACCCCAACCACCACTATATATAGGTACTGATGATACTGATACCTAAATCTTTATTTTTCATCTTGATTAATGTCCTAGAGTTTCACACTGACAGAGCTGACTCAAGTTAATACCTCTACTTAGATGTCCTGTAGGTACCCTAACAATATCATTCATCTTCCCAAATAAAGTCACATAATCCTTCTCTTCCTGAAAATTAATGGCTTCATCATTCATCTAGTAACCAAATAAGTAACTCTCGAGTCATTATTCAAGTTTGAGAAATGCTTGTCCTGAGGTTAAAGGCCAGCTTATTTAGAATGGCAAATAAGGGCTTTTATAATTTGACCCCAAATACTTTTCTCAACTTAATATCCATCATGCCTACTGGCACTCAAACATATTCCTTACCCCTCTACCCACATACCTACCAGGTCTCCTGCAGCTACACAAGCCAAATGTCTCCATGAATAAGCCACACACTTTCTTACTTTAGTCCTTTGTTCATGCAGTCCCAAGAATGTGTCTAGAAAACTCTCACTCTTAGGATCAAGTTCAAATGTGAGGATTTTCACAATCACCTGTTGTCCGTGGCAGAACTCATCAATCAATTCTGCTGATATACACATACATTTTAGTATTTTTTAAACTGCACCATTATTATGTGGGGGTGTGTGTGTGTACGTATACATACAAATATTTTACTCTCTCCTATAATGGAGCCCACCCTTTACCGTTGTACGTGACCACACTTAGATGGGAGGACTATTATGTCTTTGTAACTCCTGGCACCCAAAATGGTGTATTCAAGCAGAAACAGATCCTTAATAAGAGTTGGTTGAATAAATCAAATGATTAATACCATAATTAAATCCCAGATCTACTAAGTCCCAGGCCAATGTTTATTCCCTCCACTTCACCATACTGCTTAAACTGCTCTGTTAATTATAAACCTTCGGTCTTAATCATCAGTTCATTTCCAAAAATATCCATGGAGCACCCACTCTGTATAAAATCACTTTTCAATATCTTCTCCCAAAATTTGTCCTTGGGACTCCAGTATTTATTTTCATCACTGTATGGAATAAAAAAAATAGGATTAGAGAATATTTCTTGCAAAAAAATCTGCCTTGACTTTTCTGGGTAAATTACATTCTGGGATATGATGAAATTGCTCTTCACTTCACCTTTCATGACTGTTGTGGCTCTCAACACCATGTAAAATGCTATGGATGACCTGTTCGATCATTTACCCCCCGTGCAAATGTTGCTTCTTTCTCATATAGGTCAATTGCTTTTTATTGTAGGGAGGTGATGGACCCAGAAAATAATTTGAACAGCTGTGTCAGCTCATACTGGATAAAAGTTCTCTCCCATCCCCTGCCACTTAATCATAGAGTTTATGCTATATTGGCATAAATGACCAGAACCTTATATAATCACACAATCTCATACTCATAAAAATAATCAATAATACCATATGTATGAAAAACACATGCAAGAACTGTAGAAAGATTTTTACATACGGTTATAGAAGTTAACATGAAATAGAACATAATAACAATGAGGAGCGAGGAAGAAGTATCATATTAAAATGGAAGATAAATCAGAACTCCAAGAGTGTACGAAAAGGTACTAGGTAGCATGACGTGGAAAACAGAGTGCCATTTGGTATATGGCATGAATGGTTCATTCTTGTTCCCTTCAAATTCCATTCTGACACTAAGAAAATGTATCAGATACAAGGTAGGTCAGTGATTAAATACATCCCTTCCAGCATCAAGTAGCCTGGGTTCACACCCCAGCTCCCCCTCTCACTAGCTCCATGACCTTAGGCAAGTTACTCAGTCCCTCTGTGTCTCATTGCGTCCATCTGCATCATGGGAATAAGAACACTGGTACAGAAATGTTAAGGCTAAATGTGAGAGACTTACGATACATATTAATACTGAAAAACTTAAAAAATAGAGAAAACCTATAAACCTTTATTCCTAGATGTACTACTACTTCCTGGGCCAGCTGAAAAAATTGCAATAGCTTGTCAAAGAGACACAATTTCTACGTGGCAGTCATACTAACAATTAGTAAGATTTTTAAAATATGATTTATAAATGTGCAGCAGATAGAGTCCTCTTGATTTGAAAGCTAAAGAAAAAATATGAAATGGTATTAGTATAAATTAGATCTCCTCATATCCAGAAAAATGAAATCTGTGCTTAGCAAGAATGAAAGAATGAGAACAATGAGTATTTCTGTGGTGCATTATAATTTATAAAGTGATTTCAAATATCTCATCTTGTTTGAACGTGACTATGTGGGTGTAAACTTGTTATGGGTAAAAATAAGTTACTATTAATTAGTATGCAGGCTTGAAATATGCTTTAGTAGTGTGTCACTACTTATTTTTGAAGGAAAAGATAATTTATTTTGTAAAAACATAATAACCCTGGACTAATTATGGCAGAATAAATAAAAATAAGATCCCAAGGTCTCTGATGTAATTTGGAGGTGAAATTACTCACTTGGATACTGGTATAAGTGCTAACCAGATACCTGTTTCCATAACTCAACACAGTCCATTTTACTTTTAAAGTGTTAGCCTTCTCTACTAAAAAATTAAAAATAGCATTATTCCATGGTATATATTTTCCTATGTTATTGGACTGTAAAATAGTTCTTTTGAAATAAGGAAAGCAATCAGCCAAAGTGCACAAGAGCGACTTCCAAATGTGTATGTCAATGAGATGCTTTATAAACAGACAAAGGCTCAAACACAGAGTCCTTTTTTGGGTGTATTATAAAGAGATATGTAAATCACGAGATACATTTGCTGCACTTGCACTATGGCGTAAAGATTAAGAAAATGGTATAGTAGATATAGTTAATGCCTCATGCTTTACTTCCTTGGTCCAACCCCGAGTTTACCTGTAACTGTGAACAGATTCTATGATGCTGAAGATTTCCCACCTAAAGCATCCACATTTCTGCTTCTTTGCAACAAGACTTTTTCCAGATCTAGAGAAATTTGGAAGGCCCATCTGTGGTGCAGCCAAGAAATGAGAGATTTAATTTCCCAAGGTACAATCCTCAGTAAATGGGGGACAGAAATCAATGGATTAAAAAGTCCAGTGGAACAACTGTTGGGCATGTTCTCGAAGGCTCCTCAGGGATTACCAGGGATATTGAACTGAGAATGGCCCAGAGTAGTGCCACTATTGTCTTTTCTCCCTTCCCTGGCTTGCTTCCCACATCCTTCCTTTATGCTACCAGGGATCATTTTCCAAATGCACTACCTGTACCAGTACTTGCTCAAGTTAGCTTCCTGAGTAATTCAAACTAATCCATATGGGTACCAGTTCTAAGTTACCTGACTTGATCATGTACCATCCAGCATTAAATATCCTGTAGGCAATAACAAGCCTAAGTTTTTCAGACTGTAAAATGGACATAATCATAGGAAAAAACTCTGAGTTTTGTTTTGATGAGGTACCCTGTAATGCATCAATATAGTCTTAAACAAGGACTTATTACAAAATAAGACTCAATATAGACAATTACTATTTTTACTAACTATATATTTAATTGCATCAGAGGTTTGAGGGCAAATTGGTGGATTGTATTTTTTGCGCATGATTCACTCTTCCCTCTCCCTGCTTGCCATGGATCACCCTAGGTGGATTATACTTCTCACCCCACCGATGTGGACTTCATCATGTGACTTGCCTTGCCCAATAAAACACAAGCAGACATAACAGTGTGTCAGTTCTGAGCAAGGAATTTAAGAATCATGATGTGCTTTTTCATTTCTCTGGCTCTTCCTTCCTTTTACAGTAGAAGATCATGCTTCAAGTAGACTATGTGCACATCCAAGCTGACCTGAAGCCAATACAGAGAGTGAAAGAAACTCTGGAATAAGAGATAAATGTTTGTTCTTATAAGTCACAGAAATTTGGATTTTTTTTTTTATAGAGCATTATCCTAGAATGAAGCTGACTACTGTAGCAGGAAAACAGTAAATGTGCCATATAGAATAAAATACAATAATAGACTGTATATAGCATCTTCACTTAAAATAGATTTGCATTCAGTTGTTTAAATTTAAATTTAATATAAGCTGATGTAAGGGTTTTAAATCAAGTATTAAAACCTCTCTAAAATTCCATTTGGAATAAATTATCTTTTCTATATTGGCATATCCCCTTATCACAATTTAAACATTAAAGCAAGTATTTTTTTCTTATACACAGCCCAGTATTAGCATAGACTGAAGTCAACCTGGAAGATGATTTAAGGGAAGGCTATGTTCTAAGGAAATTCAGTGGATTATTGTAACAGCAATAGTCAATACTGAGAATGCTCATTTATACCTTGTTACAAATACAGAAAGCACTTAAAACAGAAATAAAGTTTAAGAGTAATCACTTATTCCCTCTTCACCAAATATGGAAGTCTTCAGCCAGTGTTTGTGAAAGATCAAGCCAAAAAGTATAAATAGAGTAAAAGCCAAACATTTTTCCAGCATAAACAGGGGAAATTTTGCAGTCAGTGAAAGAGCATTAGGGTCTTTTAGGACAGATTTCAGGAAATCATTACTGATAATACAAAAGAAGTCTTGGGACTTAAAGGAGGAGACAGTTTTGAGAGTTAGTCAGGTGCCAATGCTAATACATGATCCAAGTGTCAGAGAGCAGAGGGTACAGAATCCCACGATCAATTTTTATTCAGCTTGAGGTTGCTAATGCTGATGACAAGTGGTTACTAACGGCTTCTTTCAAGAATCCTAATGAAAGATTTTTCCTTTCTTTCAAGTTCATTATGCCACTAAGAACACTTCCCTCAGTGCACAATGGCAACAGATGAGTTCTAGCTACATCTCAACTAATCATTTAAGTTGATGTGAATTTAGGATAGCATGTAAATTAAGTAATTGTAAAAGTTCCTAAACTAACATTGTTGTTTGCACTTAGGTACAATTGTGTTGAACTTGTGGAGGAAAATATAACTTAGAGTTAAAAAACATGTAGAAAGCACAGTGAAAAGTTGGATCCTCATAAACAACATAAACATTTAACAAACAGTGCACGAGTTTGAGCTTTTAAAGGAATCAGCTGAATCCAAAAAGAGCTTTTCTTAACTACAGTTTTCTTTGTCTATGTTTACAAATACTAAGTTGTAGTTATTACAAAAGACTTAAGTCAGTTTGGTAAATGGCTTTCCCCACACAACCAGTGTATGAGCAGTTTTGTGTGTGTGTGTGTGTGTGTGTGTGTGTGTGTGTGTGTGTGTGTGTGTGTGTGATGTAGACTCATGTGAATTGTGGCACACTGCAAACATTACTTTCTGATTAGAGAATATTAAATGATCTTAAAGCAGAACTCCAAAATTTCCCAACTTTGTAAATCAAAGATATTACAATTTCCCAGTTTTCAGATTACTTTAACTATGTTATGTTTGTACTAAACAGAATATATAGGAAGAGCTTTCCAGAATTACAATAATACAGTGATTTTAGTTGTGAACCAGACCCTCTGGGTTCAAATAGCAACTCTGCTACTTATGAGGAATGTGACTCAGTTTCCTTGTCTCTAAACAATGATAAAAATAATGCTAAATGCGGCATTGTTGTGAGCCTTGGGTGACTGTTTCTGCTTGGATCCGGGCTCTAACAATAACTAGCTCCGTGGATTTCAGTTAAGTATGTAGAACTCAATTTCCTCAACCTAAAAAAAAGAAAAGGAGTTTGGCAAAGATAACCTCTATGTTTTTCTCCAGATCTAAATTTTTTTTAAAGATTCTATTTATTGATGTGAGAGAGGGCAAGAGAGAGCACAGAGAGAGTGGGAGAGGGAGAAGCAGACTCCCTGCTGAGCAGAGAGCCTGATGTGGGGCTCGATCCCAGGACCATGTGATCATGACCTGAGCTGAAGGCAGGTGCTTAACTGACTGAGCCATCCAAGCACCCCTCCAGATCTAAATTTTTATCATCTGACTCTTTACGCTAGTGTTTTTTTGTTTGTTTGTTTTGTTTTGTTTTTTATCAGCAGGCAACATAGCATCCTTATTCAGCCCAATGCTTTGGAGCCATACAGCCTGGATTCAAAGTCCAGCCCTGCTACTTTCTAGCTGAGTTTCCTTGAGTTATTTACATAACTTCTCTCTTTAGTTTCCTGATCTGTAAAATAGCTATAAAAATAATAAGTCTCTTATAGTGTTGTGAGGATTAAATGAGCCATTACCTTTAAAGAGCATAGAAAATCTCTCGCCCCAAATAAGCAATCAACACTGTTATTCTTACTATGAGATCCAAGGGCTTTTAATACAACTATAGGATGAATTCTTAAATTTGTGAACAAATTTTAGGAGTGTATACAAATGAGAGTCTTCAGTTTTCAATAGATTCCCAAAGGGATCCATGGCTTGAAAAATGTTGGCTAAAACATAAAGACAGTCTTCTGGCTCTTACCCCTATTTATGACCCATGTTTTCCTTTTTTTCAGAACACAGGCATTAACAGCAATGAGTCACCTTGTATTATTTTTCCTCAACTATGGTTTGTCCAAAGCTTATTTAAGAAATGTCTTGCTCTCTGTCCCTAATATATCAGTACTCTTATAGATGTACACATATTAACTAGGATGAAAAGAAGGTAGTTTTACAGGCTTTTGCTAGCCAGAAATAGTGGGCTTTCTTCATATTCCCTTTGATAATACTCTTCAATCATCTAGATTTAGGCACTTATTATCATTATTTTTTAGTTTGTTATGCCTAAGTATACATAGATGCGGTTTTCCTACAACCCATTTTACTTTCTGAGAAGAACACAGCTTCTTTTGTGACATTTCATGATGCTAAGTATTGACATAATTCAGTACAGTAACTGAGACTCAGCAAGATTTGTCTGTTATCTGACTGTTTCAAACATTTATGTCTTAATTTGCTGTATATCTTCAATGCACACTTTTCTTCAGTGAAAGCAGTCCATGTCAATCAAAGAATCATTTAAATGATTATTTTCACAACATTTAAAAAGGCAGCATGGCATACAAGAAACAAATCACTCTTTGCCACATAGATACAGTGAATTCACAGCATGAAAACCAGTACTTTCAAAGTACAGTATGAAAGTGAAAATAACAAACTCTCAAAAAAGATCAATAGAAAGAACTGATAATGGCTAAAAGAACAGTATTGATTAGTAAAGTAATATGAAAAGAGAAAAGGTGTATGTTAACTTAAACCCTAAATTTGGACAAGCATTCATAGACTGGGAAATAAAATTTCAAGATCAAGAAACATCTTCACGGATGAAAAGGGGTCTGAACAAAGTGCTTTTATTGTCTGAATAACTTAACTGGGGAGTCAAAGTGAAAAAAAATAGAATTAATATGATATTTTTAGGATAAATTTGAATAGAGTGAGAGGGAGGGGCAGGCATTATTGACCCTGATGTGTAATACGATGTTAAGTTCAATTAATTTATAAACTAAATGTATGCTCATTATCCATATTTTAGAAACTAGAGAAAAAAGGGTATTGAAAGCTCTATGACTGAAGTTTTGATATGTTTCCTTTTCATTTTTTTCCTTGAGTAATTGTAATTGCAATGCACAAATAATTTATAACCTGCTTTGTTTTTCTTATTCATTAGAAAAATTTATTTTCACTTTAGATTCACAAATAAGCTATTATGCCATTTGAAGAAAGTTTCAGATTACAGAACATTACACTAAATATCATTCAACATTCATTAAACAGTGTATTGGACTTACAAAAAGTTCTAACTTAATTGAAGACATGTAGTTAAATACTCTCTACTAATTCGATGTTTATCAAAACGTTCTTTTCCCTTTCTTTTCATCTCTTATGATTATAACTATTTTATTTATTTTTTAATGATTTTATTTATTTGAGAGAGAGAGCATGTGCCTGTGCACAAGCAGGGAGGGGGTTGAGGGGGAGGGGCAGAGGGGGATGGAGAGGGACAATCTGAAGCATACTCCTCAGCTGATGTGGGGCTCCATAGCATGACAGTGAGATCATGACCTGAGCCAAAACCAAGAGTCAGACACTTAACTGACTGAGCCACCAGGTGCCCTCACATTTATTTTTTTAAACCACTTTATTGAGGTGTGAAGGTATGAGTGACATACAAAAAGCTGTACCTATTTATTTATTTATTTATTTATTTATTTTTAAAGATTTTATTTATTTATTTGAGAGAGAGAGAATGAGAGATAGAGAGCACGAGAGGGAAGAGGGTCAGAGGGAGAAGCAGACTCCCTGCTGAGCAGGGAGCCCGATGCGGGACTCGATCCCGGGACTCCAGGATCATGACCCGAGCCGAAGGCAGTTGCTTAACCAACTGAGCCACCCAGGCGCCCAAAGCTGTACCTATTTAAAGTATAAAGCTTTATGAGTTTGGAGATAAGTATATACCTGTGAAACCATCACCACAATCTATGCCATAAACAGGATATCCCGCTTTCCTCATTTAAAATTATAATGGGGGTTTTACATTGTTTTTAAAACCCAATTGAAATTGCTAAATGCATTACATGGCCCCAAGAGAATTACCACTATGCCTTTTTTGGAAACTTTGAAAAATGGTTTCACAAATCTTGTTGTGGAAATTATGCTGTAATTAATATCTACATGGACAAATCCTCTATCCAAGTTTGAGGTTATTACCTTAGCAAAGATTCTCAAAAATGAGGTTAATAGATCTAGGTGGATAATCATTTATATAATTCTTGGTATGTATTTTCAAATTACTTCTCAAAAATACTGTATAAAATTATCTTCCTGCCAGTACTGGATGAGAACATCAGTAATGCTATGTTGTAGCCTACATTGAATATTTTAAAAATGAATTTAACTCATAGACATATGTATGTCTATATCTACCTATCTATACGTGAACGTGTGTGTATGTATACATATATCATATAATTTAGACTTGGGACTTAGAGTTGAGTTAGGTTCTCCCTGAGTGCTTTGTGAGATATAAGTGATGTGGACAATCATGTTCTGCCATGTGAGGAACAGGGGAAGCCAGTCTACAGTAAAAGGGATGGTGCAGGGAAAAGGAGATGTGACAGAGATTCCTGAAAGCTTTTGATTGCCTGTTTCCAGCATTTTCTTGAGGCACAAATACACTCTCCCTTCGCCTTCCTCAAGAAACCTTTTAATCCTTAGAATAAATTTATCCTTTAGAATCCATTCCACACTTGATAAAACTAGTTCAAATTTGATATATGTTACTTGTAATCAAGTGTCCTAATTAATAGAACACTCACCTAACAGAGTTTGCTGTTGTACAGCAAAGTAAGTTTTATTTTGTATAATTTTTTTCATCTCACATTCAGATGGAAAGATGCTCTCCTTCCTCTTGTAAGGATATGATGTTCTACCTGTACACTCAAAGAAGAAAAATCTCAACCTGAGTACACAGGAAAAAATAAAGCCTGATGTCATTTCTAGCACTAATTGGTATTTATCTCCCATAAACACATGAGGCTGTTTTGGTTTGCTCAGATATCCTTGTCTGCACAGGGCCATTTAAACCCAAATTGGAATTGTCTCTAGGTTACTCTCAGTGCTAATAAGAACTTTCAATTCATGCCAATTATAAGAATTCACAAACACGGATAGGGGTGACCAAAGAATCCAACCAGAACTTTCTGTTTAGTTTCATTAGACCCAGACTTAATGAGAAAAAAAATCATTAGCGATGAAAAACTTGTAAGCCTTGTTGAGTTTCTTGCTTAAATTTAAATAATGCTGATTGTATCAGTAATGGGAACTGTGGTAGAGAATAAAATGAATATTAAATTTGGTAAGAAGGAGCATAGGTAGGACCAAAGCAGAAAAGGGAGTTGGTGTACTACAACCAGATAACATGATTTCCTTTTAATGTGCTTGTTTTATAGAAGTCACTAATTGCAGAAACCATTTTGATTTAGTATCACCAATAAAATAAACACATTAATAATGTCACTAAATTTGCAAGATGACATGCCTGGCGAAATGGTACTAATAAAAAGACATGTGGTTAAAGACAGTCTCCCTTTCACTTTGCTGGGCAACAAAATTTAAAGTGTAAAATGCCAAGGACAGTCAAATTTCAAAATAGGAATATATTTTATTGTTTTGTTTCATGTCTTTCTTGTCAAAAAACTATAAATCTCCATTTGATTTTATATTCTAAAATAGGAAGGTATTTGAAATTTCATATTTCTGCAGTCCAACAGTTTTCCCAGATGACGGGAAATTTTAACTTCCTTTATTTTCTTTGTTAAGCTGAAGTTACAGCTCATCACTTTGCATCAGTGCAAACCTCCAACAACCTCATATACATCATTATGAAAAGGATTAAAAAATAAGTTTGTGTCATTGCAGAGAACGCTAAAAGTTCCCCTGCAACAAATATGAATGGAAATAAGTACCCTTCCTATTAGCTCAATAAGAAAGAAGACAAATGGATGCCTACTTTTATTTTCTCCTATTTAACATTTTTGGACCTTTGTGCTTTGTTTGGTCTGGACCTTGGCATGCGTAGACATTTCACTGCCCATGGGGCATTGTTGTGACCTTGGCTCCTTACTCAGATTTGAGATGAATGTTGCCAACCACCTGCCTTGAAGTGGTCAAACTTTGGTGTGAGCATCCTTGAAAGAAAATGATGGAATATGAATTATGTGACTGTGGATATGTGAATTTGAATAGGAACATTTTCGAAAAGGAATGTTTCCCCCCAACTTTCTGATAAATTACTAAACTATAAAAACGTTTCAGTCTTCCTAAAGCTATTGTGAGCTATATCCCCAGCTCTCGGGGATCCATATTCTCTATGTTGTTAGAGATATATTGGTTAAAAGTAGGAAACTCTGCTATCCTTGGCTCTAGGCAGAGATCTGGCCAAGGCACATAGAAGGAAAAAAAATACCCCTGGGAAAAGGAGAAAATAGCCTCTTGGGCCTAGGATCCTGGTCTCAAACTAAGCAAAGGTCTAGTTACCACAGGGAGAGGTAGTTTTACAGGTATACAAGTTCTGCCGAAAGTTGAAGAAAAAACAGGAATGCTGAGAAATCCCTTTAGGACTCCAGGCACCATGCTAAGCACAGGCTACCAGCAGCCCATCACTGGAGGAATTTGAGGTCTATGGTACTCCACAGGTTGCAAGAGCAGCAATAAAACATAAAACCAGCTTAATATTAATTCCATGGACTCAAACCCCCATATTAACAGTGTGGCACAAAAAGATCTGTGCCCATTTTCAGGATGAAGTATATTTACTTCAGGGGCACCTAGGTGGCTCACTCAGTTAAGTGTCTGCCATCAGCTCAGGTCATGATCTCAGGGTCCTGGGATGGAGTCCCACGTCAGGCTCCCTGCTCAGCAGGGAGCCTACTTCTCCCTCTGCCTGCCATGCTCCCTGCTTTTGTTCTCTCTCTCTGACAAATAAATAAAATCAATGAAATCATGACCTGAGCCGAAGGCAGATGCTTAACAACTGAGCCACCCAGGCACCCCAATAAAATCTTTTTAAGAAAAGAAATATATTTACTTCATTCTTTATTGTTCTTCCATACACAAAGTCTAACATTAACATACACACACAAAAGAAAGACATGCAAAAAAGCAAGCAAAACATACACACTGTCAAGAGATAAAGCCATTAATATATACTAGACTCAGAGATAACCTAGACATTGTAACTATCAAACAAGGACTTAATAATAACTCTGAGTGATAAAGCAGAGAAAAATGGATTGATAGATTAATCTAGATTTTAAAGATAAAGGTAGACAACTTGCATGAACTGATGGGAAACTTCTGCACAGTGAGGGAAGCTATAAAAGAATCAATTAGAAATATTACAAATAAGTCACAATCAATTAAAACCGTTAATGTAGCATTTGCAAAATTGTTACTATGGTAAATTTTATTTATTTATTTATTTATTTTATTTTATTTTATTTGTTTAAGATTTTATTTATTTATTTGAGAGAGAGAGAGAATGAGAGATAGTGAGCACAAGAGGGAAGAGGGTCAGAGGGAGAAGCAGACTCCCTGCTGAGCAGGGAGCCCGATGTGGGACTCGATCCCGGGACTCCAGGATCACGACCTGAGCCGAAGGCAGTTGCTTAACCAACTGAGCCACCCAGGCGTCCTTACTATGGTAAATTAAAATAACATTAAATTACAAAGCTAATAGCACTACCTTAAAAGTGGCACATAATTGGGGCGCCTGGGTAGCTCAGTCGGTTAAGCATCTGACTCTTGATTTCAACTCAGGTCATGATCTCAGGGTCATGAGATCGAGCCCCATGTGGGACTCCACACCGAGCATGGAGCCTGCTTAAGATTCTCTCTCTCCATCTCCCTCTGCCCGTCCCTGCTCCTGCTTGCACATGCACATACTCTCTCTCTCTAAAAAATAAAGGCACATAATTTAAATTACAATATATGTTAATCTTGGGAAATTGTTTATCAATGTTCATACATGAGTACTCAATCTTTGATGGAAGGCATGGTATCAAACTCCACATGTGATAAACGCTTTATATTTGTAGCTACTTGCCTGATAGGTATTGTCCCCTCCTACCCCCTCCCATCATATGGATAGGAAATTGGGACTAAAAAATGCTAGTTATTACTTTAAGGTTACATGACAGTACCTTAAAGTAGGTATAAGTGACTGTAAGTATTCATTTCACTGATTATAAAGTCTTTGTTCTTTTCATTATATCTCTATGCCTCTCATAGTATAAAACTAAAATAATTTTTTTCACCACTCCAAATGGTCCATTTTCATGGAGAAAGAGAACCATTCCAGTTCTAACCGTCTGTGCTATATGACTAGAAAATGAAACATGAGGTGGGCTTCCATGTAAAATGAAAGACTTTGTCTAAAAAAATGCAAAATTATGGGGCATACTCCTTGCTCAGCAGCCAAAGATGATTGGGTCTACCTCTTTTGTCACATTTTCAATATATAATTCCTGCTCAAACTTGCTTTTCATTTTTCTAAATCATTTCAAATTTCATTGATATTCCTAAAATGCAACAAAAGAGAAGTAGATAATTTCAGCCATTCCAATTTGGAACCTTTTGTAAAATGGCATGAATAGATTTCACTATAATGTACAAAGCCTCACTTGTTCTTTTCTCTTTTTATCTTTCCTGGATTTGTGGATGGGTTAGAATTATCAGAAAGGGAAAACTGAATCACAACACAAAAATGCAAAACATCAAAGCTAAAGAAGTAAACAAAGTTAATGATCATATCTGTTAAGTATTACTGATTTATCATTTCAGAAACTCAGAGAAGAAATTTACCGTTTTTTTTTTTTTTTTAAGTAAATGATGGCTCATTGTTTGCTAAATGGATTAAACTTGTTGTTCTATGAGTTTGCGATATGTTGTTTTTGCTCATTTGTGCTTTTGGTTCTTTCTCCATTCTTCTACTGTACAGGTAATTACTCAGACTATGAGTGATCTGAAGTTTACGGTAACGACCACATTTCTTGCATTATCCCAACTCTGAATCATACAATTTGGGTGGAGGTCAGAACTCACTCACGCCTCAGGCAAACATCCTTATTACCCAGCACCACTACACAGCACACATGCATGCATGACTCTACAGTTGTCTTATTAAGTATCTATGAATTTACTATGCACAAGAACCTGGAAAGTCACTATACAGTGGTCAACAAAATTGTCCAAATGTATTAATAATGAGAAACCATAAGCATGCTTATAGATTCTTCTTTAATTTGAAGTTTGTTATTCATGAGCACGACCCACGGTTCCCCTTAGAATCATTAAAGCTTTTGCAGAGGTAATTACAAATGAACAGGGAAAATGTGATCATGACAAAAGGCTGTCAGAATAACAGGGTGACAAATATAGGGACATTTTTAGAATTCCCAAGTTCCCACTTCAATAAAATAAGATAAACAAAAAGCCTTATTTAGCTTCAGCTGTAAGCACCATTTTACCTATTTCTTATAATCCTCAAGAAAACTTTGCCAAGTCATTGTAGGTATGTACAATCAAACAAATCAAACTTGAGCTATGACCAATCCTTTTAGGGCTCAGTATGTCCAGTGTTCTAGTTACCTTGGAGAAAGAAATAGCAGGCACTTGTCAGGGCTGTCTGCTTTCTGCCTTTTCTTCCTACTCTTTCCTACACACACACATACACACATGCTCAAGTGTGCTCTACCAGAAAACAAACATAGAAGCTGTGGGGAAAAGTAAAAGAAGCAAAGAAGTTTTGACACGCACCCGAATGTCTTTACTTTTAACCTACAAAACCCCCCACAAAAACCCAAAACCCAAAACCAAATCAATTAGCTCTTTAAATGTGTAGATGGGATTAGGGGGATTAGAAATTTGTAATTCAGTGGGGTTGGAGTAGCAAAAGGAATAGATTAGGCTCAGTATTCCTACAACTGGTGATGTGGACTGTGGTGTCTCCATCTTTGTACCCATCCCTCTCTTCAGGGAATCTAATTCTTCTACAGAAGAGTTTCTTGCATACCCTGGGGTAGGGGGAGGAGGGAGAACGATGGGAATGGAACACCTTTGTAGGTCTTCCTACAGAGCATTTTGCTTCTAGACATTCCATTGAATTTTATATTTACAATTGTTAAAAAAAAAATGTAGGGGAGCAAAAGCAATTTACAAAAGCAAGCCCCAGTAGCATCAGTTAACTGTGAACTGAATAGATAAGATGCTCATTGACTTTCTTTGGGGAATAATTTGTATATTGATTTATGAAATGACGGCTACATATTGTCTTCTCATCTGACAATGGAGTGCAGAAGATGGGGATAAAAATAAGAGCAATTGTAAGGAAATGCTTTATGCCCAAATGCTAATTCAGAAGAGTACTGAAACTGGAGATGGAAGAGAATACTAAGCATGGATTCTAGGCCATCCTTAACAATTCAGAGCTGAAGAGCTGTTTTCAGAGATAAATTTATTCTGTGTTCAATGTTTCTTGACCTACTTCTCATAAGGAAAATTCAGCCTGAAAACTAGAAGAAATCCATTTTTCACTTTCATTTCAAATTTATTTTTAGATAAAACACATTAATTTGTACCAAAATATCCCTCATTAGGTATGTATAAAACAGTTTCAAGAAGATTTGAGGTGAGATATTTCCTAAGTTGTACAATGCATGAATATAAAAAGTGAACACTAAAGGATACTTAGTAAAAGGCAGTTCAACTCCAGTGAGGGAGTAAACAGTGATATACTGAAGAACACAGAGGGCTGGGGGGAGCAGGGATCCTTCTTACTAGGAGCTGGTCAAGAAGGGAGGTCATATTTGTTGAGGATGTGCTATCTGCATCATGGTGCATTCTGCACATTGAATCTTCGTGACTAGACTGTGAATGAGATATTTTGTTTCCCTTTTACAGATGGGAAACCTGAACCCAAGTGGTTTAATTAGTTGCCTACGATCACAATGCACAGGTAAAGGAATCATAGCATTAATTAAAGATCACTACTTCCCTAATGGTCCCATCATCAGAACTACTCACACACACACACACACACACACACACACACACACACACACAGGTTCCTGAGATTGTACTTAGGGTTTTAAATTCCATCCTTGACAGGTACTGGATCCCCACCGCTTTAAGGTTGTTCAGAAATACACAGCTTTTTGGTAAAATTAACTATTGATGCCAATGAAAGGTAAATATTCTTTGAGTATAAATAGACCATGACAATGGCCTAAACAACAAGGTGTGGAAGAGTATTGGTTAAAAGAAGTTTCACCACCTCTCATTGCCTACCAAGATGAAGAGGGGAAAGTTGAGAGAGTTGCAGATAAGAGCTAGAAGCTGTGTGGAGGGTTTTCAACTCCTCTGACAACAGCTCCCACCACCACCGCCATACCCTTTCAAATTCATTTGAAGAGAAGAGGAAGATGATAACGTCCCCACAAAGAGTGAAAGTCTGAGCCTAAAGAACAGCACCCAGAGCTGTTTTGGAAGAGTGCCCGAACAAGGAGGCAGAGCATATAGGTAGCCTCACAGAGGCCTGAAGATCTCACTGGGTGTACGGTGAACAGCTAGCATGTACCAGCCGTGGGAGAGCCATGGGAGTTAGGAGGAGTAAGAGGCAACCAGGACTGAAGTATCCCAAGGCTGGGAATGCAGAATAAGCATTCAACAAGGTGGGGGGGAATGCAGATGCTGGTCCACCTCAGCAGATGTCCCCATGGAAAGGTCATCCACCCAAAGGATTAAACAGATGTCACATCTCTACATGTCCCTGACCAAGGACGAGAAACCAGTCCTGATATGAAGCTATAGTAATAGCCCTGGAGTACTGTGGTCCTGGACAGGTTGGAGAGTCCTGACAAATCCTGATTATGACTGGTAAACCTAAAAAGTCACTGAATATTATTAAGATTTTCTGAGAATGGCGTATTAAGAAACCTGCTAAATTAAGGTTAAAAAAAAAAAAGAGTCCTAGGTTAAAATTTAATTCAGTTACAGAAAAAATAATAAAATAGCATTTTTGACCCACTTAAATGTGTGTGATGATGAAGTTTTTACCCACTACATTTAACAGTACAAAGGAATGGGCCCAAGAGCTTCACTGTGAGGAATGCAAATGTGCCTCCCAAAATAATTCATGATTTTGACCAATGTCCACACAAAATATGGTAGTTCAGAAGAGGTTTTGAATCATGTAACAACTATTAGACCCTAACAACATTTAGAAAAATAAAAGCAAGGCTTAGAATGGTTGGATCCTACCCATTTATTGCCTGGGGTAATGTTAACTGACTAGGGACTCAAAATGTTTCTCCTGATTGTCAATCTCTACGTTCTTTCCTCTAATGGTCCCTTCACTTTCTGACACCTACTTGGTGCTCGACAAATTTTAGACTGAATAAAATAATGAATGAGTAAAATGCTGTGTTTCTTCAGTGACCAGCAGAGGGCTGGGCAGATAGTAAGTATCCTTTTGTGTCTCACACAGCATGCAACCCAATGGTGGAAAGCGAAAAAGAGGAGGGGATGTTTAATTATGTTGTGCATCTACAAATCGCTAGATGCTGAGCTAAAATTTTCATCTACTTTTAAAGTTCAGTTCTCTTGTTAATCCATATTACATATGAGGGACGTGGAGAGAGAAGATAAACAGTTTGTCAAGGTGATGGCAATAGTGTCTATAATTTGAGTGCTTGCTCCTTACTAAAATTTTAAATAGGTTCACACATTTAATTCCCACAACCACCCTACGGGTAGGTACTTCTATTGACTCCATTGTATAGGTGGGCAACCAAAGCCTAAGTAACTGTTCAAGGTCATACAGCTGCTTGGCAAAGGACGGGCACAAATTTAAACCCATGTTTTTCCAATTCCAGTATTAAACCAAGAACTTGTGTTGACTAGTCACTGACCCTGGATCTGATGATGGGAGAGTAAACAGTGGTCACATAATAATATCCATCATCTGAATGGAATACTGTCTATGTACTTGGGATTTTTAAAAATCTTTTAAACTTTCCTTCGTTCTCAGCTGTATTCAATTCCACTTTCACTCTTCTGTTTGTGCCACTTTACACATTGGTGCCTAGCTTCTCTTTGACCCAAATACTTAAAACAGGTCACACATTTAAATATGGCAACCCCTCCAGCCCTGCTGTAAAAACTGGGCTGTAAAATTTGTTTGTACTACTGGTGATTTTGCAAAACGTTTACCCACACGTACTTCTACATTTTTAGGTTTGACAGTACATTACATGTGAAAAAAACCCCACATTTTATTTGTGTAGGTCTTCATCTTTAAAAAAAACCTGTTTTTGGAAAAGGAAATGAATGAACTTTTTGCTTATCATTCCATTATATTTTTAAAAATCAATTACCTGGAATAATTATGATTCCAATCTTTAAAACAAGGCATGCAAATATGTAAATCCAATCCAAAAAAAAAAAAAAGCTAGAGCAAAACTGCTTTCCTGCACAATGATGTCAGAATTACCTGTTTCCCCTACACTCCTAGCATCCCCAAGTCATTGGCAGTATATAAAAGTGCAAAGGAAAGAAAATCCACAATTCTCTATGGATTCCATTACAAAAGGAATTTTGGACATTTTTATGAAGCAATATGGGGATTGTTTTGAATGGGGATTCCTACTTTGTTTATTATTTTCATAAATAATTTAGAATTGCTCTTTTCCAAACATGATCTGAGCTAACTATTCTGTATCATGCGGGATCTGAGGTAGTCTAAGAATTAGAAATGTTCATATATACCTATTAATCTAACTTTACATATGCCTATAGTATTTTTGAAGTGAAATACATAACATTTTAGAATAATTCAACTTTATATAGGTCTGAATACACACACACATATACATATATGAATTTTTTAAATGTTTATTATATTTTTATTCTTTGACAGTTCAGGGAAAGAAAGGCTGTATTTAGTATCATCTGTTACGTTCCTTTACATTTACGTCAGCTGGATAGCAGTACTGGCAAAACTGAAGGAAACTTTCTGTTCCTAGAGCCTTTACATAGTCGTAACCGTGACACAATCACGTTTTACAAATTTGTAGAAATACGACGCAGCAGAACTTCCCCACGGCCTGTTATTTAGAGAAAGGAAAACTTGAGAAATAAATGGAAGTTGGCAAACAACTGTTGGAAGAAGAGCTATCACACTCTAAGGATGGCAAACAAAATGGAGGGGAGGGGCTGGACAAAAAGCATTGGCAGAGCATGAAAGGCAGAACCTTGTGATTTATGGCTGTGGTGCTTCTAATCACTGGAGATTTAAACTGGATCTCAACTTGCATTCTATTCTTCTGCTGCTTGAGGCATGGCTTATTCACCCAATCTTCTGTGATATCTACATGGACTCCCTGAACTCCGGGTCTAAATTTCAGTCAAGTATACCTAACCTTCTCTGTTAAACCAAGGAAGACCTGAATTGTATTTCCTTGAGCTTATTGTGTCAAGCCTGCCAAATGAGACTTCAAAAATGTAGGCATTGTCAGCTCAGCCTGAACATTAAAAAGATTTCTGCCACAATTTTTCAGAGATTTGTTTTTGTTGCGATGCTTGTAAAATCGGTACCCCTAACTTATCATTATTATCATCCTGGAATTTACTTAGAACGTTGTCCACCCCCATCAGAGACACTCAGTTACCTTCACACATTTCTCACCTAAAATCTATTTCAGTTTCTTGGAAGACTCTATTATTCCCCAGATATGGAGCCTACTGTCCTTTAAATGAGGTAGCTGCGACTTCTACAGATGGCAGTATCAATGGTGGGAAATGTTTAGATCTATATAAGTTAAAAATGGAGAAAATAGAGGGAATCATAGATTCAAGAAAGACTCTGGGAATGAAAAAGGAAAAGATACTGAAGGGGAAATGTGAAAATGAAAGATAGGTGGGGCAGGTTGAAGGTGCCTGTCAGTCTCTTCATTACACAGCCTCCTTTTGCTCTAAATACTAAACATGCCTAAATTAGGCCACTTCCCTCCAGAGAACAGGCAGGAACTGGACACTATAATATATCATCAAAGCGAATTTTTAGAAGACTATTTTTACCTGCTCACCATCTACAATAAAAATTATTTTCATAATTGTCAATATCAAGACAAAGCAGCAGGGCTACCATGAACTTGCAAGCTTTTAAGAAGTTTACTTAAACTATTAAACTGAACCAATCCTTTCTCACTCTCATTTTTAATTTCACCAAATATGCCAATTCAATTCAAAAGGCTCAGATCTCAGATTGGTCCAATTACGTGATCCCAGAATATTTGCAAGTATATTTGCTTTTATTTTTTAAAATTTTTAAAAAGATTTTATTTATTTATTTGACAGAGAGAGACACAGCGAGAGAGGGAACACGAGCAGGGGGAGTGGGAGAGGGAGAAGCAGGCTTCCCACGGAGGAGGAAGCCTGACACGGGGCTCGATCCCAGGACCCTGAGATCATGACCTGAGTTGAAGGCAGACGCTTAATGACTGAGCCACCCAGGCGCCCCTGTATATTTTCTTTTAAAATATGCCTTCTTCACCTTTTAAAGTAGAAATTAAAACAGAAATAGTCAATGTATATTGAAAAGTTGCTTTCAAGAATAAAGCAGGAGGCATCACACTTCCTGATTTCAAGCTATACTGTATATAACTATAGTAATCAAAACAGTATGGTACAGTAATAAAAACAGAAATAGACCAATAGAACAGAACTGAGAGTCCAGAAATAAACCCAAGCATATACAATCAACTAATATTTAACAAGAGAGCCAAGAATATTCAATGGAGAGAAGAGAGTCTCATTAACAAATGGTGCTAGGATAACTGGATATTCACAGGTAAGAGAATGCAACTGGATGCCTATCTTACCCCACTCACAAAAATTAATCAAAATGGATTAAAGATTTAAATGTAAGATCTGAAACCATGAAACTCCTAGAAGAAAACGTAGAAATAAAGTCCTTGACATGGGTCTTGGTAATGATTGTTTGGATATGACACCTAAAGCACAAGCAACAGAATGAAAAATAAACAAGTTGGACTATTTCAAACTAAAAAACTTCTGCATAGTAAAAAAAAAAAAAAAAAAAAAAACCCGTCCACAAAGTGAAAAGAGAATCCACAGGATGAAAGAAATTTGCAAATCATATACCCGATAAGGGGCTAATATCAAAAATATATAAAGAACTCATACAACTCAACATCAAAATACCAAATAACCCAATTTTAAAAAATGGGCAAAGAATCTGAATAGATGTTTCTTGAAAGAAGATACACAAAAGGCCAACAGGTACCTGAAATGATGTTCAGCATCACTAGTTGCTAGGGAAATGCAAATCAAAACCACAATGAGGTATCATCACATACATATTAGAATACCCATCATTAAAAAGACAAGAGATAACAAATGCTGGTATGGATGTAAAGTAAAGAGAACCTTTGTGCACTATTGTGTGGGATTGTAAATTGGTACAACCACGATGGGAACAATCACTATAGGGGATCTTCAAAAAATAAAAAAACAGCATTACCATATGATCCAGCAATTCCATTTCTGGAAGTGTATCCAAAGGAAATGAAAATACTAACTTGAAAAGATATCTGTGCCCCATGTTCATCGCAGCATTACTTACAACAGCCAAGACAATGGAAACAACCTAAGTTTCCATCAATAGATGACTGGCTAAAGAAGTTGTGGTACATATATACGATGGAATATTATTTGGCCATAAGAAAAAAACCCAGAGAAATCCTATCATTTGCCACAACATGGATGAATCCTGAAGTACTGTGCTAAATAAAATAAGTCGGACAGAAAAAGACAAATACTGTATGAACTCACTTATATGTGGAATTTAAAACAAACAAAAACCAACAAAAACCAAACTCTTAGAAAAAGAGACTATATTTGTGATTACCAGAAGCTGAGGGTGGTGCAAGGGGGAAATTGAGGAAGGTAGTGAAAAGATACAAACTTCCAGTTGTAAAATAACTAAGTACTAGGGATGTAAAGTACAACATGGTGAGTAGAGCTAACATTGCTGTATGATATGCAGGAAAGCTATTAAGAGGATAAATCCTAAGGGAAGGGTTCTCATCACCAGGAGATTTTTTCCCTTTTTTCTTCTTCCCTTTCTTTTTATTGCATGTATACGAAAAGATGGATGTTCACTGAATCTACTGTGGTAATCATTTTGCAAAATATGTAAATCAAAGCATCATTCTGTATGCTTTAAACTGATACAGTGATGAAAGTCAATTATTTTTCAATAAAACTGGAAAAAATTAAGTTGTTTTATCAGATATTAAGCTCAAGAAATCGGAATTGCATTGGGGGGCCAGGATTTGACTGGTAAAAGGTATCAATGGAACAGGATACTAATCCCCAAAAGAAGGTCAGGTGTCTTTAATAAGTTTAGTAAGTTGAAGGCAACATTTCCCCCCCCCAAAAAAAAGTGGTTTCCTTTTTTAACGGAGACTTTCACTTTCTTACATGAATTGGTTTAGATTTTTTTCAGCACTGATACCATTCCTAAGCTTAAAGCTATAGAAGAGAGAAACGCTCATTCTACAAAATGCTGTGTTTGCACAGTGTCTCTTCAGTGATTGGAGGTCAACTTTCAAACAAATTTTTGAATAGATATTCGTTAATAATAACTAACCTTTTCAAGTCCCACATATGTAATGATAAGTACCCTGTGCTACCTGGCTTTTCCATAATGTTTAGACAACATTTACAAGTTACTAATTCAGGAAATTCAAAGTTCTTCAGTGCCCTAGAAGGTAGGAACATGGTAAGTATGGCATAGGGAGAAGGGTGGGGCTGGGTCCTCCTCTCTGATAAATATCTAACCAAAAACAGGAAAGAGGAAATAAGGCTGACAGAAAAACGCACACAGAATAAATGACATTATCAAATTTTCGGAGATGTATGCACTTGATTTTGCTTCATCACTACTTCATCTTGAGTCATCTAGGTCAACGACTGTCAACTAATCAATCTCAATCCTCTGTGAGCAGACATCAAGGGCAACAGCGGTGCCTTAATGATTTCAATCTCTAGCCTTCAAGGGGACAGATTATAGGGATTGGAAGCAAATCAGTCTTTCAGAGGGCAATTCAGCCCACAGCCCCTGACAAAGCTTGATTAGAATGGAAAACTGTTAAACAAGCAAAAACAAGACATAATTATGAGGGAGGAGGAAATACAAGACTAATGAATTTTAGTGTTCATAACAAGATAAAATTAATATGTTTTTATTAGTGCTGGTGTAGCCATCCATGTAGTCATTTAGAAGTCTAAACAGGGCAAGAAGAAACTCATAATAGCACATTCTTCAGCAATTTCTTGCTTTTTTTTCTCATTAGAAAAGTAGGGATAGCCATGATGATCCATCTACCCATTGTTTCTAGGCTCCTGTCACGATCATTTTCAAAGAGAAACAAATCCAAAAGCAAAAAACTTCTTTGAATACTGAAGTCCTCACAATCCTAAATCTCCTAGAAATCCATTTATGCCTTTAATGTAAGTAATGAACCCTTTTTAGTATTTAATTGTGCCCTAATGTTTTCATTTGCATATGATTCTTTTCTAAGACTAGACAGCATGCCCCCTTTTGCAGGTATCCTTAGAACCTTCACCATCTCCACTGACTTATTAAAAACACAACTGAATGTTAGTTTCACTTAATGATTATAATTATTTTGATATACTCCACATGGAAAATAAAGTGTTTTCTAATTTAAATCCCCTTTAAAACTATTATACCTATGTGACTATCCTACTGAGAAGTCAGAACCTCTTTCTTGCAGTTATAGGAAGGATTTTCTGAAATGTAGATTTGGAGATCCAGAATTTCATCCTATTTTAATGGAGAAAATTTAGGGGAAATAGATATTAATTCAAAATATAAATACCTCAAATATGAAAGTTGTGGTTTAAAATATTGTCCTCCAAAGTTACAAGTAAACCAGTGTTTCCGAACTGTTTTCCCTAAAACACTACTAATAAAAATGATCCTGAAATGCTAGATTAAACAAAACAGATTACCTCATCTTCAAATCTCTCAGAAGCTTCAGCATATGAATGGTTATTGCTAATATCTCAAAGGAAGATATAACTTGCAGTTTTTTTTCCCAAACATATTTGACCATGAAACCTTCTTTTCTCCCTAGAAATAGCTACTAATGCTAGGCTCAGTGTTTCCTGCATAGCCTAAAACACACTGAAGTAAATTTATTCTTCTCTTACAAACATATCCTAAGAATATGAAAATATTTATTTACTGATGAATGAGGCAGAGAAAGAAAGCTGGTTCAGAGGAGAATTCAAGTGAGTGAATTCAAGTGAGTGAATCACAGAAAGAAAGTATATTGGAAGACGATTGCTAAATTAGACACAAAACTGCTTAATATTTTAAAGGGCAATAAAATCATATCCTTCAAGGGTATTTTTTCTACTAGAAAAACAGTAATTTGTCTCTCTACTGGACAAAAATCTATAAGTTCACATAAAACTTCAGAGAGTCAGAGCCCTAATCAATAGTAAATACTAAGTTAAACAAAGATGCATTCTCTTAGAAAATAAAATGATCTTTGAGGAGGTCTTTTTCAGACAATGCTTCAGTATGACATTAAAAGGACATCTAGTTATCCTTTGGCCTTATTTTTGAGTTTTAGAGTTTAACAAGCTTGAATGTATCATAGTTACTCATTTAACAAATAAGTAATAAATATATATTGAGCACTTATTAATTGTCAGGCATTGTGTTAGGCGTTGGGAAAATGATGGTGAACAAGATGGATACTCATCCTTCTATAAGCTTACTGACTAATGAGTGATAGGGACATGTAAACAGGAAATAGAAAAGTAGTTTAATGTGTGTTAAAATACAGTGACTGGTATACTAAGATGATATTTAAGAGATATTCCTCTTATAACACCAATCTTAGGGATTTTCTAAAGAAGTGACATTACCCAAAGAATAAATTGGAGTTAGTTGGGCAAAAAGTACGGGTGGGAGAGTGGGGGAGGAGTGGAGTATAAGGGTCAAAAGGTCATTTCAGGAAGCGAGAATAATAGGAGCCATAAGTAGCAATTTGTATAGCAAGACTGGGATGTACAATGGGATGGCCGATGGATGGATGGGTGTGGTGGGTGTTTTGGAAACAGTTGCTGCAAAGAGATGGTGCAGAGGTCAAACTATGGAGGAGTTGGTGGTGCATCTTAGAGGATTCAGATTTTATCCTTGGGGCCCTGAGAATTTAAGCATTTTTAACAGGGGAGGTAGCATGACCTGACTTGCATTTTAGAAAAATACTTTTTTTTTTTTAAGATTTTTTTTATTTATTTGAGAGAGAGAATGAGAAACAGAGAGCACAAGAGGGAAGAGGGTCAGAGGGAGAAGCAGACTCCCTGCTGAGCAGGGAGCCCAATGTGGGACTCGATCCCGGGATTCCAGGATCATGACCTGAGCCGAAGGCAGTCACTCAACCGAGCCACCCAGGGGCCCCAGAAAAATCCTTTTTGACAGCAGTTTGGAGAGTGGATTTAGGGAGTTTGAGGAGGAGAACAAGGTAAATAGAGATGAAAAATCAGGAAGCTATTGCAAAAATTTAGGTGAAAGGTGGTATAGTAGCCACAGGGAAATAGAGTATTACAAAGCTGGTTAATTGTTTGGGTTACATATGAACCACAAATCCAATTAATGGATATTTCAAACTTGGAAAATTTGTTTGACAGTAGTTCATTTTGAATGTTTCTGTATATTGATTGTATATATACACACATATGTATATATACAAACTTATGTATTGATTATGCATACAACTTATGTATTGATTATATATATATACAACTTATGTACTGATTATATACACATTACATATGATATTATATATTACATTATATATAATATTGAACATGTGTGTCTATAAAAAACATAAATATTTATAGTCTGACAAAAAGTACTCATGTAATAACAACAAAAAAAAACTTTGAAATCAGCCTCAGAAATATTTTTCTTGATATGTCTCCCAAAGCAAGGGAAACAAAAACAAAAATAAACTGTTGGGACTGCACCAAAAATGAAAAGCTTTTGTACAGTGAAGGAAAGCATTAACAAAATGAAAAGCCAGGGGGCGCCTAGGTGGCTCAGTCTGTTAAGTGTCTACCTTTGCCTTGGGTCATGATGTTGGGGTCCTGGGATCAAGCCCCATGTCAGGCTCCCTGCTCACTGGGGAGTCTGTTTCTCCCTCTTCCTCTGCCTCTCCCCACCACTTGTGCTCTCTCTCTCTCAAATAAATAAACAAAATCTTAAAAGAAAAAAACAAAAACAAAAAAACATGAAAAGACAACTTAATCAATAAGAGAAGGTATTTGCAAATGATATATCCAATAAGGTGCTAATAACCAAAATATATAAAGAACTCACATAACTCAACACCAAAAGAACAAAAAATCTGATTAAAAATTGGGCACAGGAACTGAATAGATATTTTTTTCAAAGACGACATACAGATGGCCAACAGACATATGAGAAGATGCTTAACCTCACTAATCATCAGGGAAATGCAAATCAAAACCACAATGAGATATCACTTCACACCCTTCAGAATGGCCTTAGAATTAAAAAGACAAGAAATAACAAGTGTTGGCGAGGACACAGAGAAAAGGGAACTGTCGTGCCCTGTTGGTGGAAATGTAAATTGGTGCAGCCGCTGTGGAAAGCAGTACGGATGTTCTTCCAAAAATTAAAAATAGAAATACAATACAATCCAGTAACTACTACTGGATATGAAAACACTAATTTGAAGAGATATCTGCACCCCCATGTTTATTGCACCATTATTTACAATAGCCAAGATATGAAAGTAAGCTAAGTGTCCATCAACATATGAATGGATAAAGATGTCTCACACACACACAAACACACACACACACACAACTAAAATACTACTCAACTATAAGAAAGAATGAGATCTTGCTATGCAGAACAATATGGATGGACCTAAAGGCTATTATGCTAAGTTAAAGAAGTCAGAGAAAGACTAATACTGTATGATTTTACTTATACATGGAATTTAAGAAACAAAACAAATGAACAAACAAAAAATAGAAACAGACTCATAAATACAGAGAACTAATGATTGCCAGAGGGTAGGAGAATGGGGGGTTGGGCAACATGGGTAAGAGGGAGTGGGAGGTCCAGGTCTTCAGTTATAGAATGAATAAGTCAGGGGGGTGAAAGGTACAGCAGAAGGAAAAAAGTAAGTATTTTTGTAATAGTGTTGTACGGTGACTGAGGGTAGCTACACTTGTGGGGAGCAGAGCATAATATATAGAGTTGTCAAATCACTATGTTGTACACCTAAAACTAATGTAACATTGTGTGGCAACTACAATTAAAATCAATTAATTAACAAAAAACCCCACTCTCTGTCATGCCACTGATCACAACAGTCCCTGCTCCTCTGGTTAATTTGTGAACCACTTAAATAATGATTATCAGTTAAAGGAAGTTCCTAAGTTAGAATAAACATATGGCCAATGTATTCTTGAACTTTCAGCTCTCAGTATCAAGGAACAGGAAAATACTGATAGGTCAGCTTCATGAAGAAAAATAATGGACGAAGTCAACTAGTTACTCCACTAAATTTACCTTGAGGAAATCACAGAAATTTTCTAGTTGGTGAATGACATAATGAGATAATGCATTTTAGAAAGCACCCTAGCTGTGGCATGGAAAACTGGATCATATGGGCAGGGGGAATTGATCATCAGCTTTAGGGCAATTGCCATAACCCAGGCAGGAACTGAGGGTGGCTTAAACAAAGGTAGTGTCAGAGCAGGGATGTGGAGGGAAGGAACACTCAAGGATGACCCTGAAAAACCCTGACAAATTGGACGCATGATGCTGCCTTTCATTGAGCAAGAGATGGTGAGAGAAGCATCCTTTGCATGTGGCTGTTGAGTTTGAGCAAACTGATTTTGAAGTAACTATGTGACATAAGTGGGTATAGTTGATAGGCAGGGGGATATAGGTCTACAGTTCATGAGAAAGATTTTAGTTGGAGATAAAGGTTTGGGAGTCATTAAGAGCTGTTATTGGTACAGGTTTGGATGAGATTGAGAACAGGATGCTGACTGAAAGTTAAGGTTGAAACTCCACATGAAAACAGATTCACAAAGTGAGAGGAGCACTCCCAGGAAATGATGAAGGCAATGGAAAGACATAGGAGGAAAAGTATAATAGTACAATATCCCAGAAGCCAAGGGAGAAGAGCTTCTCGGTAAGGAGGGACTGGTTAACAATCATTGCCACAGAGTGGTGAGATGAGGCAGGGTGTGATATGGACCTTGGCACAGTCCATTTCAGTTGAACGATGCGGCAGAAGCCAGATTATCTGAGGTTGAGACAGCTACATGAGGTGAGGAAGTAGATAACAGGGAATATATAAACTGAGAAGTTTAGCCCAAGGGGTGGAAAATGCCTTTGCTAAGACTTAAGAGCCAACAGTAGAGTGTCCTGTTTATTACCACAGGAAACACTGTACTTCAGTGAAGAAATTAACCTAACTCAAATGCCTGAATTTCCCTACCTACCTACCTACATAAAGGGTTTCCTCCACCAGGCATTTGTATTTTAAGCCTGCTATTTTGCCAATCATTGGAGGTGAAGAGTACTTACTTATTTCCTTCGAAGATAATCGCTTTAGCATTTGGAATTATATTTTAGGAATTGCAGGTTGGGTATGACAAATATTCATTCTAGTGAATGAATTTTCATTTACTGGGCTCTAAAGGAGTGACTAAAAACACAAGGTTTATAATTGGACAAATGTGGGTTTTATCCCCAGCTCTTCTGCATATCAGCTGTATGACCCTGAACAGAATACTGAGCCTCTTAAAGTCCCAATTTCTTCATTGTTAAGGCAGGGCATTAACAACTGTTCTTTTATAGAATCATCGAGGAGAACAAGAAGTAATGAATGTCTTGCTTAATATAAAGTCTCTCAACTTTAAGACTACATCAAAATCACCTGGAGATCTTACAGAACCACCTCCAGGGTTGAAATGAAGAATGAGCAAGACATAATGAGCAGGGCTGGGAAGGAAATACCCAGAGATGTTCCCAGAGGCCATCAAATATAATGGAAACACATTTGAAACATATGCTCAGATATTACCATCATCATTATATCAGATGTTATTGGAGTATATCTGATTCTCCATCTCTTGAATAGAGAATGAGTAATTAATGGCACAGAACCAGTTCGGTTAACAACCCTAAACTCCCTTAGTTTTTAGTAAAGATTGGTTACCCATTTGAAGAAACTGAGTGTACAGTTCAGTAGGCAGAGGCATAGGGATAATACCTCTTATCAGAAGAACACCAGCAGGATAGACCTTGATAATCAAAGATGGAGTCCCCAAAGGGGAAAGCCCCCCACAGCTCTCCACGGTCCTGCTCCAGGGGATGATGCCTTGGAAACTGAGCTGGGAATACATTTTCTTGGCAAAAGCCTTGAGAGAGCCTAATTCTTTCCAGGAAAGAATGGTATTTGTACATTCTGAGACAGGGATGATCCCAGGGAGAATGAAGTGGAGGGGTCTGTTTTATTTTTATTTTTTTAATTTTATTTTTTTAAAGATTTTATTTATTTATTTGAGAGAGAGGGAATGAGAGACAGAGAGCATGAGAGGGAAGACGGTCAGAGGGAGAAGCAGACTCCCCGCTGAGCAGGGAGCCCGATGCGGGACTCGATCCCGGGACTCCAGGATCATGACCTGAGCCGAAGGCAGTCGCTTAACCAACTGAGCCACCCAGGCGCCCAAGGGGTCTGTATTACAATTTCCCACTTCCACCCTCCTCTATATTTTGTGGCTGTATCCTCAGGGCCTGCCATCTTCTCTGAAGGGTCCTTCCAGAGCCTGCAAAGAGGACCAGAGGAAAGGGGCATTTTGGATTCGTGAATGAGGCTGTAAATGTTACCATTTACAATAATTTGATCAGACGATGTTAATATTAACAAAATCTTTGTCATTCCTTTGAAATTGGTGGGGGAAAAAAAAAAACCCAAAGCAAAATAACAACAAAAAGACTACCCTCTGGAGCTGTGATTTAGTTGGCTTGCAGTGAAGCCTGAGAATTTACATTTCTAACAAGTTTACAAGTGATGTTGCTGGTTTGACTCATACTTTGAGAACTATGACTTTAGCACATGGACACAATGAAACACTCAATAAATGTAAATATTAGGGTTTCTTTGATGGGAACAACCCCAGGCTGTTGTCCCCTAGGTTCCTGAGGATAGAAAACCCTATACTCTTCTCATCAAAGTAAGGATTTCTCCCTCAATATGCCTTCCTTTCCTCTATCAGCACAATATCCCCACTCCTCCAAACCCCATTCCGTTACCTGTCCTCTGTTTGCCCCTTCTTTCCCCCCTTCCTTCCCCCCTTCCTCCCTCCCTTCCTCCCTCCCTCTTTTCCTCCTTCCCTCCCTCCTTCCCTCCTTCCTTTCTTCATTCAACAAACTCTGCTAAGGTATTCACTTACACCTTAAAACTTTTTTTTTCCCTTACATATTGGCTATGATTTTAAATAGTACTTAAGGGGATTTTACACCAAAATCTCTCTTTTACAGCATCCTGGATTGGACCTCTTTATCATTTCTAGATCCTATTACGGAGGAGTTTCTGACAATGAGTTCTTCTGAACCATGCCCTCTATTGTTGTGGACATTACTGTACTGACGAGATCTCTTCTTATTCTCGGTTATAATAAAGCAAGCTTAGGGCTCATGGGGCTCATAAAAATATCCACTGAAGGCTAAGAGAAATGGCAGTTAATGGCATATGCGTAAGTACATATTGATCAAATTAGAGATAATTTTTTCGACAGCTCCATGGCATTTCTAACAACAGCATTCTGAGAAATTCCATACATCTATAAGGCATTAGAGACTTTATTCAGATTGATGCCAGATATTGTTAGAAATTTCCTTAAATTGCAAAACTGGAAGTCACATTATCATTTTAAAATACATAAAATAACTCATTTTTTTTTTCTTCAGTGCCAGCCAGCCTTGTTTAGAAAAGACTTGCTCAAAGCCACATCCACGGGTAGATGGTGGAAATTAGATACTGTGTATCGGGTACTCGTTAAAAGGCTGGCTCTGTTTTAAAGCTTGAATTAAAGAACAGATATTAATGTTTTTTTCAGGGGCTTGAGTTAGGCAAAGGGAGGGATAGAAAAAGGAGTATTTTCTATCTCTAAAGGTATTTTAGCAGAAGCTGAATGTGTACTGAGTCGAAATACTGTATGGAGATTCAGTGCATAGCTAGAAAACTAGGTGCAATAAAACTGCACATTTCCATAAACAAATAAAAAGGGGAAAGAGCCCTGACCACTTCCAGTACCCCATAAGGCTTCCTCACACTCTTTCCCAGTTAATTCTATGTTCCCACTAGCCCCACTGGAAGAAGCCTCTCTTCTAACCTCTATCATTATAGGTACCTGTGGCTAGTTCTTCAACTTCATATAAATGAAATCATATGGCAAATATTCTTTACCTTTTATTCAACATTATGTCTATGACATTTGTTTTCTTGGAAGCAGTAATTCTTTTTTATTTATGATTGTGTATAATTCCACTACATAAATATACTGCATTTTATTGATCTATTTTAATTCTCAGATACTTTTTTATGTTGTTCCAAGTTTTGCTATTGACAAAACATTGCTGCTAACAGTCTTGTACATGTTATTTTGTTGGACATACGCACTAATTTTTTCTTGGGTATATACATATGAGAGGAACAGCTAGATCATAGGGAAAATGTAAATTAAGCTTTGGTAGATATTTCCAAACAAACTAATTCACACTTGAACCAGTATTATTTGGGAGCTCCAGATGATCTACACATTTGCCCCAACATGAGATATTGTTGCCATATTATATTTTCTCCATTTTGATAGGCTTGCAGAGGTATTTCATTGCTTTTTATAGCATTTTTTAATTACTAATTCAGTTAAGCCCCTCATATGCTTTTTGGCCATTTGAATGCCCTCTTTAATGAAGTGTCTGTTTCTCTAGTCTGCCCATTTTAAAAAAACAGGTTGTTTTTTACTGATATGTAGGATTTTAATATTTTAAGGATACAAGTTCTTTTTTTAGATATAAGTATTGTGAATACTTTTTTACTCCCAGTCTGTGGCTTTCTTTTTCACTGTTATTGGTGCATTTAAAAGAACAGAGTTGGGTCTTATTTATGAAATCTTTGCTTTGCTTGCATCTTGCCCATGGATGATTTTACTTATGCCTGGAGAGTGCCCACCAGATGTAACAGACACCCACGGTCACGGCCATATCCTAGTTGACTCTGTTCACTTAATCACCATGGGCAGAGACTACTGATTGCACACTTTTCCTCTATCCCTTATTCAGAGACTCTCGTATTATTGAGCCTGTAAACTTTCTCAGCTAAAATAATAAAAACATAGAGAAATCCCCAACCCCCACTAAAATGTAAGCAGGATTTGTTGGGTGTGGCTACCAGGAAAACATGTTAAAGTGGGCTTTCTCACCTGGTGCATACTCTTTTGCTAGGTCTGTAGAGTCCATGTTAGGACCATAATATGATTTGTAAGGATGGAAGTTAAACACTGAAGATATCAGGGGCTCCTGGGTTGGCAATGGTACCAAAACTGCCTAACTTGTGTTGCTTTTGAAAGACATGTTAAATCACCATTCTAAGAACAAACAAACAAACAAACAAATCACCATTCCATTCAATCCCACTGTTACTCAGGTTTCTTTGGCCAACATCCAGAGTGGATTTCAACTGTGTAACTTGGTAGGGGAAGAAACTCCAAGTCCTAGCTTACTTTTCTCTCTTTATTAATGCACAGATGAAGGTAAAGAATTTCATACAGCGAAGCACAGGGGTAATGTTAGGCATCTTCTTCTGGCTTTTAAAGGTATGTTGTAAAATAGGAAATGTCTTATAAAGGTATATTTTTACATGATAGCAGTGATAGGTGAAGGAATTTCTACAAAAGATATGCATTCTTCATTCTGTATTTCCATAACAAAATGATAATCCTATCAATGCCTACATTTTCGGAAGAAAGTAGAAATATCTATTCTACATAAATTGAAGACCATGAATTTCTGCTAATAATATCAAGTCAAGATTAGTATTCAGTTAGTCTTTTCATACTATTTTTCAAAACAAATGGTCAAGTATTGGACAGCCCCAGTACTAATATAGTTAATAAAGGCACAGAATATTTTAGTCTTATGTTTATGAAAGTGGGTTTCATAAAATTCCTGTCGCTTAGAAAGCTATTATGTATTACTTGATAAAACCAGTACACTTTGGTGATTTAAGGTTAAGAAAAATTGGGATTAAACCCAGTAAAAGATTTTTTTTTGCTACAGAATTTTTTTTAACTTTTTAATTTATTGAGGTATAAATGACATACAATATGTTAGTTTCAGGTGTATGACATAGTGATTTGATGTTTGCATACACTGCAAAATGTTTACCACCATAAAGTCTAGTTACCATCTGTTACCTTACAAAGTTAGTACAACATTATTGACTGCATTCCATGCTGTATATTACATCGCCATGACTCATTTATTTTATAAGTAGAAGCTTATACTTTTTACTCTCCTCCACCCATTTTGTCCCCTCACCTCAACGCCTCTTGCCCCACCAATTTGTTCCCACTACAGGAATTTTTAAGGCTTTTGTTGTGACCTTCCAAAGAAGGAAACAAAATTGTCATATTCCAACAATGTGTTTTTCATTCAGCATCCTGTGGGATCACTGTTCTTAAAAACACACTTTTGGAAAGTCTGGCCCAGCCTCATCCATTATATAAGTTACACATTTAAGATGATGTCAGTTCTAAATACTTAAATGTGCTATCAAGGCAGAAATTTAAGAACAAATTTGCTCTTGTTATATTTCTTTTAAATTCGAGAGAAAATTAGGGGGGGAGCCCCCTTTAAGTTGAAACTTATTTTGCTTGGGATACTTATAAAGATATATAAGCACTCAGTAGAAACTTGCATGGCATTCCATTTGAAAGTGGATGTATATTTTTGCTTTTTATACACAGCTTATAGTATGCAGATTTTAACTTGGTGTAAAACCAATCCTTTCACATTCAAAGTGATGAGCACTGGGGAAGGCTGCTTCAATCTGTTGTATTGCATAAGTAACCTTCTAGATTAATACAGGCTGGGAGGGATACTGTAGGTATATCTGGTTGAGCAACATATGTTGAGTACTTTATATTCTAATATTCTCCCAAGGTGCATTAATCGAGGTGTTGTTTTTGCGGTGGTTAGGAGAGAGAGAGGAGGTTTAGCAAGACTCAGTGACTGCAGTAGAGGACTATATAAGCAGAAACTGTCTCATTAACCATGCAGTTTTGTACCTGCTTACTACAAATCAAAGGTGGCTGGAGCCACTTTGTCCCCAGGCATCTTTCCACGATTACATGGTAGCTGTAAATCCATTTCTGTATTACTTCCAGAGGCTTTCATGGAAACTCTTAAAACAGGGTACATATTTGCCCACGGCTGAGGGTCAACCAAATCGGCAGAATTTTAGTTACAGCTTTAGGGTTGCAGACTCTTTAGAGTCCGCAGTGTCTCCTATTTACAACTTTTTTTTTTTCTCCTGACATCTTTAATACAAATGTTCCTATTCATTTGGTAAAGCTTAGTTGATATTGATAAATAACAAAACTTATTCACTAAACTTGAGTGTGTCTTTTTTTCCACATAAGAACCCAGCTTTGAATAGTAACAACAGACATCAATCTCTGAACACTAAGGAAGGCAATATGTGTTATTAAGGGTTTGATTATTGGCCATATAAATTAACGGTAACAAAGTATGCACTTTCAGTATTGACTAAAGACTTTTTTCTTAGCAGATGTTGATTATATTCCAGGAATGAAAAAATCCTTCCCTTAATAAGTGCAAATTAAAATGCAGGGACTCTAGTATTGGGAGTCTGTTTTTCCTGATAAATAAGCAATCATCTTTGGCAATAAGATTCAAATGGCACGCTAGATGGAATTGACTTGATATTGAGTAATCTTTCAACTCTTCATCCACCCTCTATTTGGGAATGTGCATATTTATTTCAGATCACTCTCTGCATTTAACTCTCATCTATGCCTGTGTCTACAGTAATTGCATAAATGGACAATTTTGTTTCTTACTAGAACCCAAGGCATCTGTCTATTCTGCAGTTTTCACAAAAGTAGCAACTTCTTTACCCAATTTACATTAGATTTTATAGTACTAAATATGAAGTTTTAATGTGCCAATATACTTGCAATCATCAATAAACATATGACATATCTTCACTGAAGAGCAGATTGGAAATCATGGCGTCATTCTGCCATCTGTGCCACGCAGGCTCCAGTTTTGGAACACTTATTTGAAACAGAAATTTTACATATGAACATAAGGGGACATTGCAAATCAAGTTCTTCTAACCTTATTATCTAAGTTTCTACTTAATTGTATAACTATAGTTAAGCTGTTTTATTGTTAAGTATATATATACACGTGCACTAGTGAAGATTTAATTAATGCTGGCCTTCAAACAATTTCTTTAAACATTATTAGTATTTCATTTTTGGAAAAAGAATGAAATTATAATAAAGTTAACAATACTGCAATAGAGAAAGTCTACCTTGCTTACCAGAGATTCTGCCAAACCTCTTTGTCTATGATACTCTCCAATAATCATTGATATTTGAAAAAAATTACAAGAGAAAGTAGAAAATGACAAAGTACTCAATATCACTATTGGAAATAAAACTTGTATGGATTTTAGGATGATTTTCAACAGTACCTGAAACAAACCTAAAGAGGTAAGTAGAAAATGTTACTAAATCCCTGAAAATGTTAACTATTGTGGGCAGAAAACCAAAGAACTGATATTTATAACTCTTCCTAGAATGGGAGCCAGGATCAGTTTATGAAGAATCTAACACTAGCTGAGTGGTTTTTAGGGGAGGATCACATCTGGGATTCATTGGTTTTCTCCCCAGCGGACGTGAGGAACATATTTCCATAGGAGAATAATCAAAGGCATTACCAAGATGGCTCTTATAAACTGCTGATAGTTACAGTAGATTCCCAGACCCCTGGGAGCCACTTTTTTTGTCCCTAATACACATCAGACCCACCCAAGGATAGTTTCAAAATGTTACTCATGGCCATATCTCAATTCGGACTCAGAATCTGTATGCTAGTCAATCAGAGAAAGACATGTATCATATGACCTCACTGATATGAGGAATTCTTAATCTCAGGAAACAAACTGAGGGTTGCTGGAGTGGTGGGGGGTGGGAGGGATGGGGTGGCTGGGTGATAGACATTGGGGAGGGTATGTGCTATGGTGAGCGCTGTGAATTGTGCAAGACTGTTGAATCACAGACCTGTACCTCTGAAACAAATAATGCATTATATGTTTTAAAAAAAAAAAGAAGAAGATAGCAGGAGGGGAAGAATGAAGGGGGGGAAATCGGAGGGGGAGACGAACCATGAGAGAGGATGGACTCTGAAAAACAAACTGAGGGTTCCAGAGGGGAGGGGGGTGGGAGGATGGGTTAGCCTGGTGATGGGTATTAAAGAGGGCACGTTCTGCGTGGAGCACTGGGTGTTATGCACAAACAATGAGTCATGGAACACTACATCAAAAACTAATGATGTAATGTATGGTGATTAACATAACAATAAAAAATAAATAAAAAATTAAAATCCTAGATGACCTGCTACCCTAAACACACAGACACACACTTCCCACTTCATGCACTACCATTGTTCCCTTTACCTTTCTAAACCCATATGGAAAAGCAGATTCTACATTTTTTCTATTTTTTCCTATCTGTGTATTTTAATTGAAGAACATCACTAAAAAAAAGCATGAGAGTAGGTAAGCAATTCTTTTCTTCATAGGGAGTATTGAGAATATGCAGAACTTACACATATAAATATAAATATAAATATAAATATAAAATAAAATATACTTGGCAGTATATATTTATATATATATATAAAATCAAGTCTGTCTTGATGGGACCCATTTCGTGAGTAAGTTTATTGGGAAAAAAATCCCTGCCAATTTTGGGAAAACATAGTGATTGCCTGATGTAAGAATAATCCATTGATTATTCATGTAACATTATCTGTATAATGACTTTAATACATTTTTTTGCACAGAATGGAATTTTTTCTTTTCAGAGTAGAATATTTGCATGACACTCACAAACTAAGGGCACTTACCCTGTGGCAAAAATGCCACCCCTCTAGTGGTAAAAAAGAAACACGTTTTCATTTATGAATGCAATTCTCTGAGAGGAAAATAACCTATGACGACTAAGTCACACAATGAAACCCTTTCCTTGTCACTACTCTCTCTCTTTTGTTTGGTCTAAGAAACTCTTCAAATATACATAGTGATATAATTAGACTCTTTCAATTAAAGGTTCTTAAACTATAGATTATCAACTGCTCTGTTCAATTATATCACCATCCAAAAAATATGACTGGAATACATATAGACGTAAATAGATGTAAACAGAATTGTACTAAACAGTGTTCATTATTTAGTGCATTTATTTGAGGTATATTGAATTGCCAACCACTATGCTAAGCAGTAGGAATTGAAAGTCTAATAAGCAAAAGCCTCTACTTCCCAGGAGCTCACAGCTTGTTGGAAAATACAGGTTTTGTTGTGGACTAAATATCTGTGTCCCTCCTAAAATCCCTATGTTGAAGCCCTAACCCTCAATGTCATGAGGTGGGGCATTTGGGAGGTAATTAGGTTTAGAGGAAGTCATGAGGGTTGGTTCCCAATGATAGGATTAGTGTCCTTAGAAGAAGAAGAAGAGACACCAAAGCTTTCTCCCTCCCCCCAATCTCTCTCTCTCTCAGCCATGTGAAGACACACAGAGGAGGCAGCCATCTGCAAACCAGGAAGAGAGGTCTCTCAAGGAGTCAAATCTGCCAGCACCGTGATCTTGGGCATCCCAGCCACCCGGACTGTGAGAAATAAGTGCTGTTTAAGCCACCTCGTCTGTGGTATTTGGTTATAGTGGCCCAAGGTGACTAAGATAGGCTTGTAGATGAATAATTTTATTACGATGGCAAAGGTGCTAAGACGCAGCAGAGGAGGCAGTGACTATTTTTCTTGCGAGATTAGGCTTGGTGGTCAGAGAAGGTTTGGCAAAAGAGGTGCAGGGCAATTTAGAGTTTGCCTACACGTGGCAGCCTCCACCCACAGTTTGAATCAAAATAGGATTATTATGTATATACCACTTGAAAATATTACAGTCAATCACAATAAGGCATAATCCTATAAAAAGCTTAGATCTGCTTAGAAGTGATACCTTATGGTCAAACATGATCATAAATATTTGCTCTCATGGTACCCAGAACTTGCAAATGTCGATATAGAATGAAAACAACATAATTACCTCATCGAGTAAGAATTAAATTTTCTTGCTTGCGTAGTTTTTCCACTTTCAAATATAGATTTATTTTAACAAAACAGGAAAACTATCAGTTTGATTCACTAAGGGAATTTAAGTGTAATTTACAGCAATTCATATATATTCATCAACGCATAAAATACTTCAAGAGAAAGTACTTTTTTTTTTTTAAAGATTTTATTTATTTATTTGAGAGAGAGAGTGAGAGAGGGCATGAGCTGGGGGAGAGGCAGAGGGAGAGGGAGAAGCAGACTCCCTGCTGAGCTGGGGCTCGATCCCAGAACCCTGGGATCATGACCTGAGGCCGAGGCAGACGCTTCACCGACTGAGCCACCCAGGTGGAGAAAGTACCTTTTTGTGTCTTTTAGGACATTAGGATAGAAATATGAGATGTATGTGCTACCTATTGGCAAGAGAAATTATGAGCTGTACTCACTGCCTAAAGGACGCCAGTCATATGCTTGGGATGCCTATGCCAACAGGCTTACAACAAATGCTGAAAGCCCACTGTTCATAACCTTATTTCTTGGCAAGCATTTTAATTATGTTTTCTTTGGTTATATAAAGGGCCAAGGATGTTTTAAGTGGACGAGGTAACCATCCTTATCTTGCAGTCTGATGGATATTATATACCAATGCCTGCATCCTAGTGTGCAATGATAATATGTTAAGGAACCGTTTCTTCCTGGCCTAAAATTCTATAGAATCAGGACTCCATGGTAGACAATACATTTGAGGGATTTGCCTCCAACATCAAAACTAAGCACAAAGTGGCTGTGCCATATGGGTCAGCAAGAGCATTTCTTACTTTTACCTAAGAGAATATGAACGTGATTTCATGAGCTGAAGCAAGTCAATTTTATGTTAGATGAGCTGGTATAGCCAAAGGAATTTTTAAAAGCAGCTTAAAACAAGTTTCAGAGTATGGGAGGTAGGCAGGGTTAGATAGGCCAATCGTAGGAAGGTGGCACAGAAAGGCGGTACCAACAACATAATGTAGGCCTCAGTTCCTGGACCTCCACTTGGTCCTCAAAATATAAGAAGCACCCTAAAACAGCTGGAGAGGATAGATGATGCTATTTAATCCATCATTGTGCCTAGAGTTGTCCCAGGCTGTATGTATGAGTGTTTTCTATACAAAACACGCATAAGGTGGCTTTACCTGCCTTTAGAGTTTGGGGTTGAGTGTACATTGGCCCAGGTTCTACTGTAATGAATACCAATGTTTGTGATGTATTCTTGGTTTTATCCCAGTGGGAGCAGTCCAAGCCTGGGTATTCTAGAGAGTGGAACGTAAAACAACCAATCCTGCCTAATGCAACCAGAAGGAAGATTGCTAACATAACACATGAAAAATCACAGAGTAAAATGTGCTTGTACAAGCGTAGAAAGTATTTTCAGGGAGTTCTTAGACAAACAGCTATTCACAGGCCAACAAAAACCCTCAAGGACCTTTGTCATCCCTAAACCACTTCAGCAGAGAGAGAAGATGTGTGAAGCAAAGGCAAGAAATAGAGTGAAAGAAGCAATTCCTGGTTGGTATGTGTCTACACAGAGTCTGGCAGAGTGTGCATGGGCAACGGCATACCTGCTTGGTCTTATAATCGTGCAGTTCTGTACAGTAGCTAATTCAGAATATTATTAACAAGGAACAGGGAAACAAGGTTGTTGAAAATTTCTGTATTCAATATGTGAACTCTGTAACTTCAGACACAAAGAATGGATTCTCTGAATTATTACAAAAGCCATGACAGAAGCAAATGACTATTCTGATATTCATCAGAACGGCATGTGAAAGAAGAGACACTGGTGACAGAGAATCAGGGCAAAGAAAGAAAAGGAAGTTCCAAGTAAATTACCATAGAGGTGACTTCCTGGGAATATGGCTAGGGAAATACGTTTCCACTTATTTATTTATATGTATACATACTTTTTATGTTAATTCTTTAGCGAGCTGAATTATTAATGGTGCATTCCATAAAATGGATCGAATGATAAACTACTCTAATTTTTGGTTGTCATGTAAAATAGTGACTAAAACAGCAACAGTAGCACCAACGAAAATAGCCACTGACTGAAATTGCTTCAAATATTGTTAAAGGAATGATATTTCAACAGATATGTTTGCCTGCAGTTGGAATAAAGAATCCAGATAGGAAATAACGAGGATTTCCAACAGTAGTGTTTCTCTAAGGAAGACCCTAGATTACACATGGCTTTAAATAAGGACTTGCCAGAACAGAAAACTTTGGCATGAGGTCCTGGAATCTGCATTTTAAATAAGCATTCTAAGGAATTCTTTTGGATTCTAGAGTTTGAGGACTGCCTAGTAGATGGCAAGGCCAACGTAACTGATTAATTGGACCCAGGACTAAGAACACCTGTGCATTAGCAGGGACTGCTAAGGAGATATTGCCCTTCACCATGCGACTATGTACAGAATCTTTTTCATATAGGTAAGAACTGCACACCTAACAAAATCCTATTTCATTTCACTTCTACAACCAGGAAAAAAAACATGGTGTCAGTCAAAATGGTCTTCACCCCAGGATGCTATAGCAACTTAACAGTGTTTGTGGTCCCCTGCAGCGTTTATATTAGAAGCCAGTTCATGATCTTCATGATCAACAATGTTAATAGACCTCAAACCTGTAGAGTGGAAAGCTGACTGTGTGAGGCAGGCAAAAAAAAAAAAAAAAAAAAAAAGCTAGGAAGGAGCAGATAAAATAATTGAGGTTCACTTAGGTATGTGAGGTGAATGATTATTTTCTGCATGTTTAAGAATTTTTGAAACCACTGGCAAGGTTATGCAAAGTATCATCTTTTTTTAGTGAAGTTTTTATTTTAAAAATGGATTCTAAGTGGGGCACCTGGCTGGCTCAGTTGGTAGAGCATGCAACTCTCAGTCTCAGGGTAATAAGTGTGAGTCCCACAATGGGGATAGAGTTTACTTAAAAAATTATTTAAAAAATGGTTTGCAAGTAGGTAATTGCAACTTGCCTTATTATATCTCCATTTCCTAATTCTATAAATATGTGCCATACTACAAAGTTTTATACCTATTACTTTAAACCAGTAACATTTTATTTTACTCAGTAATAGCCTTCTTAGAGTTTAGGCTATCTGAGCAATCTGTGTTTATAGTAATACTATTTTATGCAAACTAATGAAAATGCTGGTGCTAATTGCTTTATATGTTGCAAGCAAGGCATGTGCAACCAAGTAGTTACTCAGTATGATTATTTATTTCTGTAGCTCCAGTTTCTCATCACTCCTTCAAAGAGGTCATCTGGCTGTATTTTGTTCCCTATACTGACTGCTCTTCTGTTTTCAAATTTTACGTTAAAAAAAAAAAGATCATGGTAAAAGGAATAATTTGTAGGTTAGGCCCAAGAAGAGTGGTTTCCCAGGGATGTTCATGCTGATTTTAGTGTCTTTTAAATATATTGATCACTTAATAAAATGACAAATTCTGTTAATTTACATATTAGCTCTCATGTCATTCTTTTGATTTTCAACCAGAGTCAATACACAAAAAGAACATCCTTTTCCTGCTTCTTGAATTCCTTCAAGCAAAACATAATTCTATAATGACCAATTATAGCCTAACACCTGCTGTTATAAAGAGGACCTTGTCAACATCAATCTAAATTGAAGAACAACAGCTTTCCTTGATTTGGGGGAAATGAGCAATAAACAAACAGTCCATTTCTTAACAGGGAAACTCATAGGCAGTTTATTCCAAGGTAGCCCATGGAATAATTAGGATTTAATAGAATTAGATATTTCACCATCACTTGAGAAAAAGTTTTGCTCTGGGCTAAGAATTATGGTTAAGGATTCCAAGAAAATGCTAAAATTCCTGGATCCTTTGCAGCCAATATTTACTTAAACCTATCTATAGAAGTTCACTTCTTCTATGATATTCTCTCTTGCTATTTTTCTTATGACACAAAAACTCTGCTCAAGCTGAAAGGTAAACAAATTGAATAGAAGCATCATTTGAGCTCATGCCATATCAACAATTTTGTGGATGTACATTGCCAGGAAATCTTGCTCAAAATTATGCAAGGATAATTACATCAACAGAATGGGAAAAAAATTCTTGGTGTAGTATCAAAAAGGTGGGGGGAGGGAAAAGTTGCTGGAAAGGCACTGCTAGCAGATCCTCTAGAAAGGATAATGAAGCCATTTTATCATGTTAAAATCCCAAATCTTGAAATAAGTGATCATTTATTTACAGAGTAAACAGAAACAAGTATATTTTAATATGTAGTTACATGTATATAGGATTTCTGTATGTTTCTATACACACACACCCATAACATATGCGTGAACCTGAACTTCAGCTTATATATATTAGGAGTGCAACAGAATATTGTCAGGGAAGAGTTCCACCCTGGCATCCCCACCACTATGACTGCCACTTCTTGCTGCACAAACAGAAGAGTTTAAACAAAAGCTAGAGACACAATTCCCGGGTTGATGCTTAGTGGAAAATAAATATTAAAAATTACCTAGAGTGTATTCTGCTAAGCGAAATCAGTCAGTCAGAGAAAGACAAATACTGTATGATCTCACTCAAATGTGGAATTTAAGGAACAAAACAGATGAACATAGTGGGGACAAAAAGAGAGGCAAACTAGGAAGCTGACTCATCCCTCTAGAGAACAAACTGGTGGTTATCAGAGGTGAGGTGGGTGGGCGATGGGTGAAATAGGTGATGGGGATGATGGGGATGACTCCCCTTGTGATGAGCACCGGGTCTTGTACAGAAGTGTTGAATCATTCAATTCTACACCTGAAACTAATATTACACTGTATGTTAACTAACTGGAATTAAAAAAAAAAAAAAACTTGAAAAAAGGACAAAAATCAAAAAAATAAAAATTGCCAATGATTACTGAGTAACCACAGAACTTCCTTCTTAAATGAATTGTTTATTCACTTGGTCTTACCTAAAGAAAATAAAAAGTAAACAAAAAAATTAAAAGGAGAATATTTTATTTTTATATAATTGGAAAATCTAGTTCCTGCTTCTTGGCTTTCAGCTCTATCGATCTCTAACTATATCCTTATATTTTTTCTTTACTTTCTTAATAGAGAACTATCCAAGCAATCTTTGTCAAGGTAGAGAGAAAAACCATACCTATTTAATCCTAAATGGTCAACAAAGACATGGGAATAAAAAAGCAAAAGCAGGGGCGCCTGGGTGGCTCAGTCATTAAGTGTCCGCCTTCAGCTCGGGTCATGATTCTAGGGTCCTGGGATAGAGCCCCATGTTGGGCTCCCTGCTCAGCGGGAAGCCTGCTTCTCCCTCTCCCACGCCCCCTGCTTGTGTTCCCTCTCTCGCTGTGTCTCTCTCTGCCACATAAATAAAATCTTAAAAAAAAAAAAAGCAAAAGCAAAGCCATTAAGATGGAAGCACCCCTTCTCCTGAAAAGAAGAGACAAATGAACGAGAAATATAATGGCTAAATCAGGTCTACTGGAAGCAGAGCATTCTTATGAAACATATGGCAACAATCTGTGGCTCTTCTACCCATCCTCGAACTCAGTGCTGTGACACAAAGAAGGAGCACAGGGAAAACAACGCTACACCTGAAGTTGGAATATCTGGGTTTGAGTGTGAATTTGTCAGTTACTAATTACATGATCCTAAACAGGTTAAAATTTGTGTGCCTCAGATTCTTTGCCTAGAAAATGGACAAACATATATCGAGGGCTAACTGGAGGCTCAAACGTAGTAGGTGTATGGAAGGAGGCAGGTACACTGTAAGACACTTTACCTTTATAAAGTACTATACTTGTCATCCACATACTATTATTATTAAATCATGGTGAATCAATTCCAGAGTTACATATTTCAGTTGAGTTTAAGGAAGAATGTATTCATCTGAAGCTCTATCATTATTGTATGAGCCTCTTCATATTATCTTACTTCAATTATGTTGCTTTAATCTTAGGCTCTAATTATATATCCAGTTTTACTTACTCCATTAAGTGAATTTAAAAAGGAGTCACATTAAGTAAGGCCCTTTAAATATTTTATGGCATAAAGAGTTGCCATAGACACACTCTTTGCATCTTACCCTGGTATAGTCAAACTCAATTAACTATTCACACTGGCAAAGCATCTTCTCCATTTTTCATAAAGATTCTAAATGAAAAGGTTGTACTTATCTTTCAATTAAGTTATGCATCTTTCAAGAATAGCTAATAGATTGAAGCAAAGGCAAAGTTGCAATCACAGATTATATTCAGTGCAATCTAGCAGATAAAAATGGAGCCAACAAGATTGTTTTAAAATGTGTTCACAGTGATTTTTCAACGCAGCAAAACCAACTGTGTGACATGCTGAACAGAAAGCCCAAAGGCGTGTGTTGGTTAAAAAAAAAAAAATACGGGCAGAGATTATTGCATGGGGATTTCATCTAATCTCTTTGTTTTTCATTTAGAGATGTCCAAATATAATTCCTGAGAAACTCGGAATGTTTACTGGACATTTCAGAGTGTCAGAATCTTCTCTAAATAACTCCAGGATCATCTGGAAACGTGACATCAATTTGGCTAATAGTGGATGGAATCTAGCTATGAATAAGCCAAAAGGTCATGAGGACACCAAGGTCAAAGTTTCAGTTACATAGCCAGCCAGGCTGTGGAGTAGGCCTGTGAGCATTTAATAAGTTTGGACTAGAAGATATGGAGATGACAGCTTCTCTCAACTCAGGTAACAATGATTTGACCAAGATGACATGCCAGCTTACATGTTACACAGCTGTTTATTCCTGTAGTCATTTAAAAATCATGGGGCAGCATAATTTCTATCATGCTATGATGTTTCAGCCTTGGGTTCTACTTACTATTTGGACCTCAGTACTTTTATCAAGGTAAACTACTGTTTTTTAAAGATTTTTTTTTTTTATTTATTTGAGAGAGACAGAGAGAGAGCATGAGCAGAGAGAGGGAGAAGCAGACTCCCACTGGGCAGGGAGCCCAGTGCGGGACTCGATCCCAGGACCCTGAAGATCATGACCTAAGCCAAAGGCAGACGCTTAACCAACTGAGCTACCCAGGCGCCCTCCAAGTAAACTACTTTTTAATGATCTGTAGTCTAGTTCGTTTGCCACTTTACATTCAGGAATCCATATGGCCAGAGAAAGTTAAAGCGAAGGGTGTTCAATTCAGAAATTTTTTAATATCATTTATCATGATATGATATGCATAACCCTTCACTCACTGTCAAAGACGATACAAAATCTTCTAACTACGTATCCCAAATAAAAAATGATGATAATGCTTACTTTCAGTATACCAACTGTTCATTTTTGGTTGGAGGTGATTTAATATCACATGTCTAAGAATATGGTACAAAATCCTAAAATGGACATGTTTAATTGTAAAACTATTAAGTATGTAACAAACACACTAACCATTATTGATAATAGTTGTCATTTACAGAATGCCTACTATATATCACAATGTACTAAGTTAGAGGCTTAACATACACTAACCTTCACAATTATATTAAAAATTAGGCATTATTTCCTCCATTTTATACATAGGGAAAGAAAGTCACAAAAATGTGAACTTGATCAAGCTCAGCTGCTAATAAATTTAGAGACAAGGTTCAAACCTCAGTTTGTTTCTCCAAACTTCAGAAACTATGCCAAGCCAAGAGTCACATCTTGCACAGCGAAGGCTAAGAATCAATATTAAAAGGTATAATCACTCAGTATTTCTCTTATTATTTGGTATTTAAATGCATTATTTAAAAATATTCTATTACCTAAAATTTTTACTTTCATCATCAGTTTTTCAAATGGTGTTAACCCTGTTTGGTTTAGCAGTTCTTAAGATTTGGGGGGGTATCTTTGATGCCTTGGCATTGATAAAAATTATAAACCCTCATCTCCGGGGAATGCATATCTGTATGTACAAATGTATATCCAACATCTTGTATGCCATTTCAAGGGATGCAAGAATCCCAAGATAAACTAGAACTTCAAGGTGACTCTCCTGTTTGCCTGGAACCAGGCAGTTCCCACACCATGGAACTCCCAATTTTCAAACCAAGAAATTCCCAGATAAGCCAGGACAAGTTGGTCATTCTAAAATATAACATTTATGTAACACTATTTTTAATAAATACTTTTTACTAGATGCCAAACTTTTGGTTTTGTATGAACTATAAATGAGGACATGGGGCTGAACAAGAACATGAAAACTTTATGAGTTTAAAACTTTTATGTTTTATTTTAACATAAAAGATGAGCTTTTAGTGACATATTCTATTTGAGTGCAGGGAGGGGGCTGAGTTAATCTGTATCAGTTGTATGAGGCTATTTTACTGAAGCTCAAATGTTTTAGGAGATGAAAAGTTTATTGTTTTATGTTTGATTAAGCAAAGATAGACTTTTCATAAGTATCTAAAAACATTTTAAGCATATATGTGCTATTTGATATTTAAGTGACTATATCAGTGAAAGAACTTATTTGGTGAAAAACAGAGTATGGCCTATAAAAAAAGTCACAATTTCATAAACTGACCATTTTCTCATGAAAAGGAATTAACACTTAATCACTATGTGTTAGTGATTCAATTTCTAAAGGCCTTATGAAGGTATAACTGAGTATTTTATGATAATTATTTTCTAATTACAATTTTACTCTTACCACAGAGCTAAGTGTCACGAGTATTAATTATCATTCAATCCTCACACTATACTTGTTTCTAAAAAGACAAGCTTCTGCTGCTATTCTCTATAAAATATGGTGTCTTCTAGATAGGAACCAGAACATTCTTATAACTCATCATCTCACATTTTCTATGGTTGTGCCAAAGTGCATTTTTATTTCAAATGGCAGGTCGTACTAAAACAACTCAGTTTATATGTTATTAATGAAGAATTCAGAACAATCTCATTCTGTAAATCCATAATATGAGGTATTGGCTGAAGACCACCCAGATTTCATTTTCCTTTCGAATCAGAATCCCCCTACCTTGCATCTTTATTCAGATGGTAAATCTCAAAGACAAAACAGTAATTATACCAAGAGGCTGTCAGCTGCCCTTATTTTCAGAGACTCATATCTCTTATCACCCTCCACACAAATAATCCCAACATAAGATTCTGTGGAGGTATGCAATGTGCAAAGAGACAACAACCATAAAACCCAGTCATTGTTTTGCAACTGTTACATTAGAAAACAACAGGTATAGCTACCTGATAGCAATATTTACTAGAACTCCTAGACTTTAGTGATGATTTTATGAAGTGATGTGAAAACAGGAAAAACAAAACAACTAAGGTTAAAAAAAAAAGTTCAATTATTAGTGCAGAACAAAACCTCAGACACGTATAGTAAGTCTTCTGATTTGACTAAAGTAGTTGATAACATTCAAAAGCCAGAATTTAGTAGATAAATCCTGCAGCCTGGATGTAAACAATGACATAGCAGACTTGATTCAGTCAACAAATTTACATTAGGAAAATATCCCAGAACCTTATATGATCAGACATTTTGAATTCCTTTATCTATTTGCAATTAATTTTCTGATCATTTTGCTCATTGTGAATGCAGATAGACTGTAACATTCAAAGAGTTACTATTAACAGAAAGAGAAATACATCAAAATTCTGAAGTATGGATATCAAACGTCTTTCCCATGAAGATGAGATAATTCACAATTTTAAGTTAACTTTGAAAATGTGAATATCTTAAGTATCTTTTAAAAGAATTCAAACCATTTTTTTGTATGAAGTCAAAATCCAGTGATAAGGTAGGACATTCAATAATATAGCTTTCAAAACAACATCTGTTTTTCACATATGTTCCCATTTTCTTACTGTAGGTAACAGAAATTGGTGACTCCAAGTTACAAAATTTTATACTACAAAATGCTGTGTAGCATTCACTATTTAGTATAGGTTCTGAAAGCCCCCCAAAATGTATAAAGTACTCATACACAAATTGCTAATTAATTCTTGTAAACTAAAATATTAAATATTTTAGAGTGACCCAAGATATTAAAATCCAGGTTATTAGATTTTAAAACCTAAGTTTTAAATTATTTAGAATACCTATAGGTGTGTGTATTTTTACATAATGCCTTTATATTTAATATATAAGATTATATATATGTGTGTGTGTGTGTGTTTATATTAGAGAAGGGAGTTTTATTTGTCCAATTTATTTTAACAGACCACATTGTTTTGTATTTTTTCTGCTTAAAGGGTCAAAGAATAAAAGGAGAATACAAGAGTAGAACAGATCATTTTGTTCTCCAGTAGAGACATGTAGAAGGATTTAAATTATTGGACTCTTCCACAAATGTTATATTTGTTGCCAAGAAACACAGATGCTTTTAAACTCACAGCCGGTTGGCAATTCAAAAATCAGGAGAGATATCCAGTATCACTGCTCTAAGGAAGAATCTTCTCAGTCAGAAAACCTCAGGAGATTAACCACCAAAACCAGGTTACTTTTCCAGAGGATCTAGAGATAAGGGGCCAGAAAAAAGTCTTCACAGTGTTCCTGGGTAACTGTTAAATATTGTTGGCTAAATTAGAACTATTCTTGGAAATTTAAACAGATAGCAAGGGATCTTCAATTCTTGGTCTTAGTTTAAAAATTAGAAAAGGTGCTAATGCCTTGGAAAGATGAGAAAAGGAGGATGTGTCTAACACTGAATTTACATGTCAAGTCCAATTGTGAGAACTCAAAAAGGCTATTGGTGGTGATGGTTACGATTGGGGTTAGATGCCCAGGCAATGCTCGAGGAATATTTACTTATTTTGTGTGATACGCTTCCAGCTCTGGGGGAATGCCTTTTCAAACTTTATTCCACTCAACTCTGTGCAGTATAACACTGTGCTTATTATGCACAGGCTTTCAAATTACCAAGTGTGGGGGTCTGAATCCTCTTCATGCCATGTGATAACTGCTTGACCTTACGTGTATTTCTCAACCACTCCGTAAAATAAAGGTACCACAGATCTTAACTCATGAGGGCTCTTTAGGAAGATGACAAGGAGATTAACATCCAGAATTGAGCACATGGTGACATAAGAAGTACTCAGAAAAGTTGTCTCTTAGGATGATGCTCCAGCTACACTCACTGCATTCTCTGGATCTTTATGATTCTTTTGTATTCTCTAGTTCCTCTGTTTAGAAGGCATTCTTTCTCAATCTCTTCAAATTCTAGGTATCTTCAGGATGTCACTCCTCTATGAAACTAATCTTAGTCTCCCCAGACTGAATGAACCATTCTCTGCTCTGTCTCCCATGGCTTGCCAAAGTTACTTCTATTTTAATATTCAACCCGATAACATTTTAATTTAGAGTTTATGTGGGATCTCATTTTTAACTGTGAGTATGGCGAAAGCTGAAAAGCTATTTTATTCCCTTGTACTGGTCCAAAGCCTACTAAAACCCCTTGCACACAGCAGGATTCCACATTAGGGAGTGAGTGAGGGCAGGGGTAAATGAAAACATGAATATGCATGCTACAGTCTAATCTGCATGAGAGAGCAGTGGATTCTCTAAGAACCTGCCAGAAGGTATAATGATGAGGAGAGTTTCGTATGGAAAATAGCTTATAACTTAATATTTAAGATTAAACACTCATCACCAAATGGCATTGTTGTAAATGTGAAATTTAAACCATCTCGTAACAAAATAAATTTTATTAAAGAGACTCTTGAAAAGTATTTACTTTCCAAAGAAATATTGCACATTTTAACCAAGACATTATTTATTATCAAGGGCTCAGGGAAAAGTGACACTAAAGAGTGAGGGTAATCATGTTGTGGAACTTCTACAACAGGACAGGAAAATCAGAGAGAGAGATGAGCAAATAGCCCGGCCCATCCCACGAGGCAGAAGCATGTATCTAAATGTGGGGTTGGAAGGTTCGATCCAATGCTGGCACAAAGAAGCTCAAGATACCTGTTGCTACTCAAATCTTAACTGATTGTTCCACCCTTAAAAAATGATAATAAATAGCATAAAGGAGTTACAATGTGTCTCTTGGGGAAATAAAAATTAAGACTTAAAAAGCTTTAGCAAAAAGAAGCTGTAGTACACAGGGGTATTTGATGAGAAGTCCTAGAAGGAATCTTGTTGACCTACACATATTTAAAAATTGAAATTAATGAGCTTATTCTTCTTCTCCATAAGATACAGAAGTAGCGTTTAGAGAATATTTACATTTTGCCTCTGCAAAAGGACATGGAAAAAAAAAAAACCCAAGAGTACTCTTAGGAGACAAACCAAGGAAGGGAAAGGGTTTACTCAAGTTTAAATCCGTAGCAACTCTGTCTCTTGTTTTTGTGAATTAATGAGAAGCAGCAAGAGGTCCTCTAGCATAACCAGCCATACAGCTATGAGGTTCCTTGATGTACTTAAGTGCTAAACTATAAAAATCTTGGAGAGGGTCAACCATGTGAGTACCAAGTTACAGTTTCATCTGCCCATGATGTAACCTTTAACCACAAAGCAAGCAATGACCACAAAGCTTATAAACCGTGTGCATTCTAGAAGCTTGATTTTTCTCAGCAATCTACAGAAAATGAGATCTCCAAGAAATGGAATGTGTTTGCTTAAACTATAGTAGACCTCACAAGCCCTGTGAAAATATAGCTACCATGACATTCACATCTCCACCCACACCCACCTCCCTTCACATTCTATGTACATTTCCCCACAACAACAAGCATGCATTGCCCCACAAGTACAAACACAGTCTATGTGAGTTTCATAAAAATATCAAGCTCTACAGATTATACATATACTATGTATACTATGTATAGCTTAATACCTAATATTTCTTTTTACTCACAAAGCTTTAATGTTGTTGCTATTCTCATAATTATTTTGCATACTACTCCAGAAAAGGCTATGTCTACCAATTTAAATTTCAAGCGCCAAAGCTCAATGCTTTCATTCAATGTTACATATATACGTTATCCTCACAAGAACACTTTCAGTTAGGTATTCTTTCCCTATTTAAAAGAAAACTTAGGGATAAACATACTGAGTCATTTGTCTCAAGTAATGTGGTTAATAGTAAGGCAAGAAGCTGACCTTAGTTCAGGCTGCAAAGGTCTATGTTGTTTGATTCTCATGTTACTGTGGTTCTACAATCAAAGTTAAAGAAAACATACTTTTCCTCCAAATCTGAGTCCAGAACTGAGAAATCTCCAACACCATGCATGTGTGTTTGTTAGTAATTGCATGCATATGTATATGTATATGAATACAACATACACATTATTTGAATATATAGTCTGTAGGTAAGCCACAAATTAAATTCAAGATCAGTTGAAACATGACGCTATCTTAAAATTTCAGCAAAGCATACATAATCCTATTTATACATCTTCCTGTCTCTTTGCTATTTTATCCAGAAATCTGAAAGCAGGGATACTTAACCAGAAGTCTGTTTAATCCCAGGAAAGCTGGTTTATGAATGAATTCTAAGAGTATTTGAACTGCTTATTCAAATAGCTTAATAATCAAGTACTCAATTAAACCTCTGTGAATGACTCACTATGTAGGACAACGTAGTATAAGGTGACCCCCAAATGTCGTTGGTCACAGAGCAACCATTAATATGCCCTAAAACAATTCTTCATAGGCCCTGGTTAAGATATAATCTCTGTACAAGTGCTTTTAAAAAGCTGTGCTTAAAAAAAAAAAATTCATATGCAAACAATGAATCATGGAACACTACATCAAAAACTAATGATGTCATGTATGGTGATTAACATAACAATAAAAAACAAAAAACAAAAAAATGTTGTGCTTAAATATTTTCTTTAGGTTTCATTAAAGGATACTACCAAAAATCCTGAAATTTATTTCACTTAAAAAATTTAAAATGTGTCTATTTTATAATAATAAAATCACTAGTGAAACATTTCTATCTATAGATACAGGAAAGAATTATAGGGCAAAAAATCCCTTTTCCTGAAAAAATTTCTCCTCTCAGAATAAAAGAATTTTAGAATTATCTTATCTTTCATTGCCTTTGGCCACCAGGGGTCTCAGAATAAAGTATGAAGCCAACTGGCCATTTTCTTAGCTACCACCCTTAATTCAAACCACCATCATCTATTGCTTGGATTAATCCAAATACACATGAGAAGCTTTCTTGCTCCTGCTTCTGCCCCCTTCAGTACATTCTCAATACCTTACCCAGAGGGCACAACTGATAAATGAATATGATCAATGCACGATTTACTTAAAATTCTTCAATAGCTTCCTATTGCCCTTAAAGTAGATATCTAAGTTCTTGGGATCTTTACCATGGTGTATAAGACCCTACATGGAAAGATTCCTGCCTGGTTCTCCACCCCCTTGTTCTACCATCATGTGCTTAAACTGAGTCACCCTAGTCTTGTTCCTGTTCATTCCCACCACAGGAGCTTTGCATAAACTCTGTACTTGGACAGCACAGACTTCCTTTGTCCCTCCTGAGTTAACTGCTATTTACCTTTTAGATCACAGCTCCAGAGTCCCTTCCTCATGGATGCTCAACCTGACATCATGGTATGCATGAGCTCTCTTTGTGATCTGCTCTTTCTGAACAGAGCTACTTCATGTTGTAAATATACACATATTCTTCTGAGAGGGCCACTCCCAATGCCAGTAAGTTCCATGAGAATTAGGACCATGTTTATAGTTCTCATGTTGCTATTGTTGGTGCTTGATTTCTCACCACCATACTCTAGCAAGTAGCACCTTTTATGTACTGGGTGTTCAAAAGATATTTGAAGGAATGAACTGAAAGAGCAGTCCTTAAATCTGCATACACATATGGCTCCCTTCCATGATTTTCCTAATTCTTCTATGTTATGAATTTTATTGTACATGTTATTATTAGAAAATGTCTCTATATCTTTGTGGAAGACAGTGGATAAAAACAAAGTAATGAATACAATATTGAAATTCAAGTATTACTAAAGGATGGAAAGATGGTTTTACTCCATAATATGTTTCGATTGAAATGATATAAAACAGGAATAAATTTTTCAGAACCAAACCTTTATCTTCTGTTGGCCATGGAAATGTGCAGATAATAACTAGGACACTATGAACTATGTCATAACCCTGAATAGTCTTCAGGTTTGATCATTATATATACATTAATAGTGAAGCCCTATTTTAATAAAGCCAATAAATCAATGCATTTCAAATGCTATGTTGAATTTTTATGAAAGTTCAGAACGTAAAAAATATTGAAGCAACATAAATTTGCCATGAGTTGACACACACCTTAGAAGAAATATTTGCAGATTCTGATTGCATTATGATGGGTTGCTTTCATAACAGAAACATCGGAAACATGTTAAGTGCATTATTCTTCACATAGTACTGTCTTCATATTCAGAGTTAATTGCAATCTTAACAACCACCCTTTGCTCACATAAAGATTGATCATTTAACTTTTTGCTTACATATAATCACCTGTGGAAAGCATTATCATTCTGTTCATTTGTTCATTCATTCCACAACCCTGACTTGTAGAACAGCTCCACGGCAGGCCCTGTGCAAGATTTGGGAGATGCTAATACAGACACGGATTCTGTCATCAATGAATTTACTCTTTTGAGACAGATAAACCAGTACTTTCAGCCTAACTTGACAAGTGTCAATATGGCAGAACAAGGGAAACCTAGAAAGGGGAATCTGTATTAGACTGGCAGAAATGTCCAGAAGGTAGAGATACAGAGAGGCAGGGGGTCTCTGGCAGAGAAATGTGCATGTGCTATATGGAACTGCATGATATATTTAAGAGAAAGCAAGGAATGTCATGTCAGAATTTCTAAATGGATAAAAAATGTCAAATGAAAATAGTATGTTCCAATTTTGGATCACTATTATGAAGCTAAATTTGGTTTTTAAAGATCAATGAACAACGTATCTTATAGAAAGCAGGATATATAAAACATGCATGTACATTTTGTTAATTAAAATTTTTGCTCTGTATGTACATAGACATATGTTAATTTAAAAAAATATAAAACCTAATGTGCCCAACACATACACACACACACCAAAGTTTTCAATATATAAACAAAAGCAAATGACTTGCTAAACTGCAAATATGTACAGGTTGATTATGGATATATTTGCACATGCAACTGCTTTTTAAAATTTCATTTCCTTTTCCAAATCAAGCAACAGTCACACTGATGATCTGAGTGCACAGAAATAGTGAGCAACATAAATGTTAGCCTTTATAGATCAGCCTTTTATGGGAATATAGTTTTTCATGTAAACAATTCACTCAACATATTACAACAATTTCTTTATATCCTCTGTTATGTTTTCATCAGGCAAGGAGAACAATTTCAAGGGAAACTAAATGGTAGACTGTCAATATTAGTCACCACTCAAGTTGTGTTTACAGGCAGTTTATTAATTTATATCCAATTTATATCAAGAATCAAGAGTGGTAATGTAATGAAGTAGAAACATTTTTTTTTTTTTAATTCTCTTTTCTTTAGTGGACCAACTTGTATATCTGCAAACTTTGGGGCTATTTTTACAACCTCCAGATTATAAATCTGTCATACTGAAATTATCCTGTTTTCAGAAATTTTGTTTTCCTGTTAAAGGAACACATTTGGTAAAAGTAACAGCATCAACCTTTGCACTGAATGTTTCCCAAGCCATCTCGAATTGCTGACAGATTGTTAGAAAGCAATCACAATTTCCTTATCACATATATTTACATGGTATCCAAAAGAGAAGACTGGATAATGGAAATCTAATATAAATCTGTAAGCTATTTTAACAACTTCAAATTCATAGTGCCCACTAAGTGCTAAATCAGACATGACTTCTAGAATTTTTGAGAGACATAAAATAAAGAGATGAACAAGGAAGTTCTTTGTGAATGCATATTTTAGTCTCCTTTCTGGCTTTGGAGATTTTATTGAGGTCAGTAAACTAAAGCTGTGTTTCAAAAATAATGCTTCTTTAGTATGGTCTTTTTAAATCTGTAAGTCAAAATGTTTCAGAAGAACAGTGTGCTCTATTTTAAGCCATGTTATATTATTTAGACAATGTTTCCTTAGGTACCAGGGAAAGTTTACAACAACAACCCTGTAACCATTCAAACCACAAGCACACAGGTGACCCTTCTCAGCTGCCTTAGCCCAAGGCATCTGGGACTATCCAAACATAGAAAGATTCATAAATAAATCATAATATCTGGCATTTTCAACATCCAGAGAATCAGTAAGTATACGTTTTAACCAATGGAGTCAAAACTATAAGAAATTACCTAGTTTGCTCTCAGAACATTCCTATGTGCTTTACCTGCAATATGGAACCCTCCCCCACCCCCCGTTATGTAAATAACTATACCTGGTCTTTAGAATCTCATTTGTTAGTTGAGAAAATAAGCTGTATGTGAAAAAGAATTCATGGACTATATAACTTTTATACCTTTATCACCGTGGAGATATCCCAGAACACTGTACTTTAAAAAATGCCCTTAAAAACTGGCCTTTACCTAATGTCTTCCATGCTATTCCTTATTAGGAGAAGAAAGGGAAAAATGAAGGAGAGGGGAGTTGGAGGGAGAGATGAACCATGAGAGACTATGGACTCTGAGAAACAAACTGAGGGTTCTAGAGGGGACGGGGGTGGGGGGATGGGTTAGCCCGGTGATGGGTATCAAGGAGGGCACGTACTGCATGGAGCACTGGGTGTCATATGAAAACAATGAATCGTGGATCACTCCCTCAAAAACTAATGATGTATTGTATGGTGACTAACATAGCATAATAAAATAAAATTAAAAAGCCAAAAACAATATTTGCCTTTAGCCATGAGCAAAGGTATTTTAGACTGCTCCATATAGAAACTGAAAAAAAAAATTAAGGAAGTTGTATATAACCGACCTGTGATCCAGAATAGTGACACAAAGGCAATCTCAAATAGGTCCAGTCCCATTTCACTGTCAAACATATAGAAGTTTACGCTCTGGATTTACCAACTTTTCCTACTTCCTCTCTATACCCCTTGAAAAGGATATAGAAATGAATTAATTATTCAGATGTCACTCTGCAATTATTGCCGTGACAGTGATCATCCAGTGAAGTTTACACTGGGTCCTCAGTATTTAAAATTTTTATACTATCGCCTTTACTATCTTCTTACTCTGTGTTGTTTCAAATGGTATCCAACCATGAGAAAGTTGAGATTTTAATTGATGAAAATTAAATATATTTTAAAATTCAGTTTCTTAGTTACACTGGTCACATTTCAAAGGATCAATAGTCACATGTGACCACTGGCTACTGTAATGGTGACTGTAGATATAAAACATTTTTACTGCATCAAGTTCTATAGGACAATACTATCTGAGCGATGTTACTGTCACTAAGAGAAAGTTCTCTACTTATTTATTTTGGTATACTAGCATGATTTTACCTGTAATATCATATAGCACATTTGAATTGCAACATATAACTGTGCCTTGGACAGATATTTAAGAATATAAGTACTGATTCAGTACAAAAAGGTTCAGCCCAATTTATTGGAATAGAAAACGGAGGTTTGACTTTATCACAAGACTGGTGCTCTTCCTATCAGGGAACATTGACAGCGTCATGAAAATTGCTGTCCTCTCCATTTTGCGTAAGTGAATTACATAATTTTGGTTAATATGGGCTTTGGAGTTGGGTATAGCTGTATTTGAATCCTAGTGCACACTAAGTGCTGATGCCTGGGAGCAAGTTACTCGCTTTTTGAATATAAAGTTCCTTGTGGTGCAAACCAATTCTTGAACAGGCCTACTGTCACTGAATATGGGAAACATTATAAGGAATTTGCCAGAATATATCTATGATTTTCAAATGAACCTGAAGAATATACGCTTTTATTGCTCTTTCTTTGTCAGTGCTCAGGTGGCCAGAGGCTGTATTTCTCTTCCAAAGGCCACTGCTCTGGTTGCGTGGCCTCACTCAAAGCTACTCTATCTCCAGCTTCTAGTCACCATTGTACAGCACCCGGCTAGCTCAGTCGGTAGAGCATGAGACTCTTAGTCACCACTGTCCTTTCCCTCCTCAGGCCTGGTAGTGGGGTAATGTCTTCCTATTGTTGCTAGCACTACTTGCAACTTCTTATTAGTTTCCCTTAACCTTGTACACACTTTTGTAAGGTGCCCCTTTATTACCTCTCATCCTTTACCCAATCTCATCATGCTGCATGTTTCCTGCTGATGCCCTGATGGACAGGTAAACTTTCCTTAAATATCTGCCATAAACCAACCATTTGTTTATTACTATGAGTTACTACAGGGCCAAAATATGACTTGAAATTAACACAGACAAATTTTATGAACATGATTTGCTGTATTTATATCTATCAAAAACATACCTAGAATAATTTTCACTGAATGTTGAAATTAAGACATTTGCTACATAATGGTATAAATTCTTCATCTTCCTCAATAAAGGCAAATAACATCTTCAAAATGACAGAATTTCATTTCATTAAAATAACATTATTTTAAGGATTCTCTAGGTGGTGTTTTGTTTTGTTTTGTTTTTTGAAACCAAGAAAAATCAACAAAATTTATATACCTTTGGAACGGTCATGACAACTAGAGGACAAGGAAAACCAAAAAGATTTATGCACAAGAATGTTAATTGCATTATATAAAATAACCAAAAGTTGGTAACAGCCCTAATGTGCAACATGAGGGCATAAACTAAACATAGGTAATAATTTGAAAAATATGTATCAGTATTATGGAACGGACAATGATCCACGGACACTGAATAGATGCTGACTTCTTCCAATCAGATGCTGTTTTTAAACTGGTGTAAGCATACAAGGGCAGACTGCACTGATTCAACATCAGTCCTATACTAGAACCACATGAGAGAATATTAGGAAACGATTTAAATGGCAATTATATTTTACACTACAAAATTAAACACTTTAACTGTATTTAGGGAAAAAATGTTTAGGAGAACGATGTGTTAGATGTGGATGGCCTTTCCCCCATTTTAAAATTGTATTTTAAAAATTTCATGTAAGTTCCATGTATTTCTTTGCTAAAAAAAGAAAAACACAAGCAACAAGCAAAAATCAACAGTTCAGAGTTGATTAAGTGTATCAACTATGAAATTTCACTAAATTATCATGAAAAAAATAAACACGTTTGGACAGAATATCTCAATAATCAACCTATACTAATCCTTTCAGGTTAAATTCACATCTCTAAAACCTCAACTGCTAGAAAATGTCTTGATTTAAGAAACGACTATCATCCATGGATAGTGTGTGACAACTAGGAAGCAGCGGGTAAGGATAGAGAATGGGATAGTATATTCTGGGGCCACTTGACTAATGTGACACCCCTAAGGGCAGTTAGTGAGGGGAATTTATCCCTGCTTTAGACATTCTTACATTAAAGTTGCTTTTGTAAGAGACTGGAGTTTGTTTATGTGCTTATTCATTTGGTTTTACATTTAAAGAAAAACACACTTCTAAATATAATAAAGGGATAACTATATGGTTTATGTCTTGATAAAGCTAAGGAAATACAGTTTTGGGGTCAATCTGGATTTAAGTCTAGATACTGCACTTGGCAACCGTAAAATCTTGTGTAAATTACTTAATTTCTGTGAAGTGTAGTACCTTTATCAATAAAATGGGGATTAGGAAAACTATTTCAAATGGCTGTTGGAAAGATTTATTTTTATTTATTTGACAGAGAGTGACACAGCGAGAGAGGGAACACAAGCAGGGGGAATGGGGGAGGGAGAAGCAGGCTTCCCGCCGAGCAGGGAGCCTGACGCAGGGCTCCATCCCAGGACCCTGAGATCAAGACCTGAGCCAAAGGCAGATGCTTAAGGACTGAGCCACCCAGGCACCCAGGCTGTTGGAAAGATTTAATGTGATAGTGTGTCCTGAATGCTTAGTGCCTGATAGAGTTAATGAATGTCTATTTCTTTTCCTAAATTGAGGAAGTAAATAATAAACATGAAAAGAATGGTATTATCTCATGTCTTTTTATTTGCTTATTTTTGGTTATGCAGGTGTCCCTCACTTTGCAAAAGTTTGTATTATGCCACTTTGCTTTTACCGCACTAATGGAGGTCTCTCGTAGAAGTGAAGTGGAGAGATGCGGACTTTATGAAAGTGGGGATATTCTTCGCTTTACATCATTTTGGCTTTCGGAAGATTTCACAGGAACACTACTTTTGGAGAGCGGAGCAAACCATACAGGTTTTTTTTTTTTTTTCCTATTTTAGTAAAGCTGTTCATTTTTAAAATGGCACAAATTAAGGTAACTGAAGATGTTTTAGATGATATAAATTTACTTTTCCATCATTTTAGTACTCAAATTATCTTTCTACTTTGATTAAACTTTCAAAGGTTTCAATATTCATCCCAAACTATTTAAAGTTGAGCTTACATATTCAAATTCAAGTCTGAATTCAATCCAAACTTCCTAAACTTTCCTAAGACATTAAAATAACCACTGTGCTCTAGATTCACGAGACTTCATAGGCTAGTTCCAAATGTCATATTTAATTAAGTTCAAGTTTGTTGCTTATCACAATAGGCATTTTCCTTTGAAACAAAAGAATGTTCCCTCTATTACTTCCTTGACTTGGTTCTAAAATTTATTTGCCAAAATAATTGTCTTTTTATTTTATTTTTTTTTTAAATATATCTATTCTTTTTTTTTTTTAAGATTTTATTTATTTATTTGAGAGAGAGAGAATGAGAGAGAGAGAGCACGAGAGGGAAGAGGGTCAGAGGGAGAAGCAGACTCCCCGCCGAGCAGGGAGCCCGATGCGGGACTCGATCCCGGGACTCCAGGATCATGACCTGAGCCGAAGGCAGTCGCTTAACCAACTGAGCCACCCAGGCACCCAATAATTGTCTTTTTAATAGAATTTTCAAAAAATGTGTGTTTCAATAGTATACTATTAAATTTTTCTATGTAAGAAACCCCCAAAGAATGAATACTACCCTAGAAGACTAGCATTTTTCTTTTAATATTCTACTTTAAAAATCAGGCGTTATACTTCACTGAGCATAATGTGTTAGACTTCAAGGAATTAAAGACAGTGTTATTTGACAAAGCTCTAATTAACTTCTTTTTGTACAGTTAAATTTTTTTCTCATCAAGTTTTCTCACCAAATACTTCTCAAATATTTTTTCATCAAATGTCTGCTTAGAAATGGATATTTTATTTTAAAAAAAGGAAGTATTAAAGACAAAGTAATGCTAGGACTAAAGTCTTCCCAAAGTGAGAGAAATAATAATAATAATAATAATTCATTTCTGTGAATGCCTTATCTGTTCAACTAAAATGTGTTACTATACATTGTATACTAGTTCAGATCCAGAGTCCATTCTGTTTAGCTCAGGAAATACTTATTGGATCACATATAAAACAGATATTCTATATCTTAAATTTTATAACTTATATATCTAATCAAGATATATATCTTTTTGTAATTTTTTTTTTGAGTAGAGTTGACACACAAAGTTACATTAGTTTCAGGTATACAACATGATGATTCCACAAGCTTATACATTATGCTCTGTTCATCACAAGCATAGCTCCCATCGGTCCCATATATCGCTATTACGATATCATTGACTACATTCCCTATGCTGTGCCTTTTATTCCTGTCACTTATCCATTCCATAATGGAGAGCCTGTATCTCTCCTCCCCTTCAGCCATTTTGCCCAACCCCCACCCCCTCCCTTCGGGCAACCATCAGTTTGTTCTCTGGATTTATAGGTCTGATTCTGCTTTCTGTTTGTTTATTCATTTGTTTTTGTTTTTCCTTAGATTCCACATATGAGTAAAACCATATGATATTTGTCTTTCCCAGTCTTTTTTCAAACAGCATACCCCCTAGGTCCATCCATGCTGTCTCAAATGGCACCATCAAAACATATAACTTGAATCAAAGCACAACAAAATACTTGTTAAGTGAATCCTCTTCCTTGGTATGAAAGAGCTGCTCATGCTTCGGTGACCCAAATCGCATCCCATTCCATACTTAAACCTATAAACAGCAAAGGGTTTGGGAACACATAAATGGAATAAATGAAGCATGATTTATTTCCTGTGACAAGAGGATAGGATCCTTTCTCCCCTGAACACAACTGCCAAATAGTATAGACAGATATCTGATCAAAATCAGAGTTCTTTTGGAAAGGACACAGGAATGAGGCTGTTCAGTAAGTAACTAATGATACCTGCTAAAACTTCACATATACAATAAAAAATTCAGTAATGTTAATTACCAGTAAATATACTTCTAGCATCATACTATCAAATGTGGCCAGAATTCTTATGAATTCTGGACCTTAACTTAATTTCTTTTTAAAATTCAGTTTTACTTTTAGACTTTCAATGTATTTCCATAGCTGACTCATAGAAAAGTGCAATTATTTATGGCTTGCTTTTTTCTGAGCCATTATGTATAAAAACATAAACTCAGAAAAGCAAGGAATCACTAAAAGCATATTGCAGAAAATGTGATTTAATAGTAAAACTTTTCTAATTCAGGCAAGTTTGAAGGAATGATGAATAAAAACAATGAAAAATCTTAAGTAGACAATCATTATTTCTCTATTTTTTTCCTAAGGACAGAATGGTAATTCAAATTAGGTGATCCTAATTGATGATTAATTAGGTTCTCAGGGGAACAATATAAATGAGAGTAATTTAAGACGATATCGATAGTTTTGGGCAAAAGAAGAATTGATAGTACCCATTAGGAATTTATATGATTTCTTGACTCATGAATACATTACTGATTTTTTTAAACAGACTCCTTTCACAGGTAAACTTCCTTCTAGAATCTGGTCATATTGTATAAATTCTAAATGAGTTATTCACTTAAATAAGGTTTTACTTTAGCACAGCAATATATGCTATTTATATTTTTAAATAATAACAGAGTGCTTTTGTATTTGAATAAAACTTTGACATACAGGCATTGAACCATTCTTAATTCAAGAAAAGTAAATTTATAAAGCCGGCAAAAATTCATAGCTTAGGAAAATATCAGTTATAATCTAAAATAGTGGTTACCTCAAAGACAGTACGCACTCTCAAGTTAGAGACCATAATCCACTTTTCAACCTCAAAGGTGAATCGCCTTCTAATCATCAGAACTAAATACTGGATTTTTGTTTGTTTGTTTTTTTTGTGTGTGTGTGTGTTATATTTTTTATTGTTATGTTAATCACCATACATTACATCATTAGTTTTTGATGTAGTGTTCCATGATTCATTGTTTGTGCATAACACCCAGTGCTCCATGCAGAACGGGCCCTCCTTAATACCCATCACCAGGGTAACCCATCCCCCCACCACCCTCCCCTCTAGAACCCTCAGTTTGTTTTTCAGAGTCCATCGTCTCTCATGGTTCGTCTCCCCCTCCGATTTACTCCCCTTCATTCTTCCCCTCCTGCTATCTTCTTCTTTTGTTTTTAAGGAAGTTCTATGCCCAGCATGGGGCTTGAACTCACAACCAGAGATCAAGAGTCACATGCTCTATGGATTGAGCCAGCCAGGCACCTCAGAGCTAAATATAAGTGAACAGAGTAACCAATTTGATTAAAATGATTAAACTCTTTCCACCTCCCCCCAACCAAAATGAACAGCAGTTGAAAATTAAAGTCTTAACCATAGCTCCAATCGCAACATTTTAAAATATCTATTCTAGCAGGCGGAAGTTTGTAATATTATAGATATTCACATTTCTCAGCAAGCAGCACATAGTAAGTGCTTATTAAATACTTATTCTTTGAAGTATTTTTCATTAAATTACTTGCCAGTGATTTTCTAAGGACAAACTATAAACATTCAGAAGTGCTCCTCCTTACCTATTTCCTTCATATTCTTTTCCCATTATTACTCACACAATGGTGTGAATGTGTACACTACCTTCACTTAGCTCCCCCTACAATATCAAGTTTTATATCAGATATTTTTCCCTACTTACCTCTAACAGAGCTTTTAGTTGGTTATCAGATCCTGTTGGAGCTGACAAGCATTAAAAATGTAAAATATCTAGTTACGTGTGGCCATGAAGTTCAGGGAGAGATAAGAGATTTCCAGATTGTTTACTGTTCTTTGTGCAGTCATGTTTCCAGCCTCCATCATGTCATGCTATAGCACTTCTCCATTTATGGCAGCAAGTGGCTCAAAGCTTTTTGGAAGTTGGGTAGATGTCAGAGCACAAGCAGGAGTTAACTCAAAATGCATCAGAGAGAAAGCTTTCAAAAAGAAGTTGAAGCATCATAAATGTCAAGGGGGCAGGAATAAATACCAATTGTCAAGACACATTTAACAAAGTTAATTAGAAAGGCAGAAGATGTGAAAATAGTTTAGGGGTGTTGAGACTAAATTTAAATCAGCATTTTTTTCCATTTAGAAATTCATAAATTCCAGCCAAGGAAACTGACTCTTGAGTAAGTATAAATTCCATGGTAATGATTATTTAAAACCCCATATTGACTATGAATTTATGCATAGGGATTCATATGCAAAATAACAAAACTGCATTATAATAGAAATGAGAACAAAGCAAGGGAATTTGTAACAGGTTAAAGGAAGCATTAACTCCGGTGGAGGAGAGTCACGTTCCTAAAGAATCATTTATTCATTCATTCAGCAAAAACTGTAATTATTGTGTTCATGTCATAATTCCAGGGTCTTTAGAAAGTAATGATGAATTTAAGTTAAAAGTATGTAAATTTCAAAGTATACTTTTTGATATAAAAATACTTTTCCTTAAATAAAACTGACCTGTGCAATAAAGTCACATTTTCATTGATGGGGAGAAGAACTTTTTACAAAACATTGTTTATAGGAAAGTAAAGAAAGAAGGCCGAGGTGATTGATTTATTAAAGCAGCAAAATTATGCTGGATAGGGTATCAACAAAGAATGAAGGGGGGGAAATCGGAGGGGGAGACGAACCAGGAGAGATGATGGACTCTGAAAAACAAACTGAGGGTTCTAGAGGGGAGGGGGCGGGAAGATGGGTTAGCCTGGTGATGGGTATTAAAGAGGGCACGTTCTGCGTGGAGCAGTGGGTGTTATGCACAAACAATGAACCATGGAACACTACATCAAAAACTAATGATGTAATGTATGGTGATTAACATAACAATAAAAAATTTAAAAAAACACAATATATTGTTTTGGCAACAATAAAACTAATAAAGTTTCATTAAAAACAAGTAATTACAATGACTACTGTTTTTGAAGTACTTATAAAATACAAATTAGACATTTTAGTATAATTAGTCTCTATGTTGATTGTTTTTTAGAATTCAACTTTACAGATGAGAAAACTGAAACACAGATTGTTTAAAATTTTATACAGGATTACACATTTAAGAAGTGATTTAAACCCGTTTGTTCAATTATAAAGCTCATACTCTCAAATGAAAATTATATTCATGATTACATTATCAAATTTATTGGCCAGTTAAAAATTTAATAAAGTAGATATATATTCAATTTGTACTACCAGTGATATAAATGAATCTAATTATGGCCTGTTGGACCACAGTTAAATGTGTTATATATTTTGATTTGTTTTATTTCATCCTGGAATATTAAATTTTCCCGCTTCAACCACTTTTAAAATATCTTCATGCTTATTTTTTGAAAATTAAAGATAACTATTTAGTTTCAAATGCAATTTTAGATTGGTTAACCAGTGTCCATTCAGGTCTCTGCAGATTTCTGATTGAAATGAAGGCCAATAAAAAGTCTTAAAGATAATTATTAGGGGGCGCCTGTGTGGCTCAGATGGTTGGGCATCTGCCTTCAGCTCAGGTCATGATTCTGGGGTCCTGGGTCGAGCCCCACATCGGGCTCCTGGCTCAGAGGGGAGCCTGCTTCTCCTTCTCCCTCTGCCTCCCCCCTGCTCATGCTCTCTCTCTCTCTCTCTGTATCTCTGTGTCTCAAATGAATAAATAAAATCTTAAAAAAAAAAAAGATAATTACCAGAAGAGTTGTTCAAGAAGTGAACTCTATGGAATGGAAGAAAATATTTGCAAACCATGTATCTTATAAGGGGTTAGTCTTCAAAATATGTAAGGAACAATTACAACTCAATAGCAAATAAAACCCCAAGAACCTGATTAAAAAATGGGCAAAGGACTTAAATAGATAGTTCTCCAAAGAAGACATACAAATGGCCGACAGGTATCTAAAAACATGTTCAACAGCACTAATCATCAGGGAAATGCAAACCAAAACCACAGTGAGACATCTCCTCATACTTGTTGGGATGGCTATTATTAAAAAAAAAACAAAAGACAACAAGTGTTGGTGAGGATGTGGAGAAATTAAGACCCTTGTACACTGTTGATAGAAATGCAAACTGATGCAGCCACCATGGAAAAGAGTGGAGGTTCCTTGAAAAATTCAAAATAAAAATACCATGTGATCCAGCAATCCCACCTCTGGGTATTTAACCAAAAGAACTGAAATCAGGATTTTGAAGAGATTGCTGCGCTCCTGTGTTTACAGCATCACGAATTACAAGAACCAAGGTGTCAAAACAACCTAAATGTCCACTGACAAATGAATAAAGAACATGCCATATATACAGATAATGGAATATTATTCAGCCTTAAAAAAGGAAAGAAATCCTGTCCTTCGCTACAGACAAATACTGCATGATTCCATTTACATGAGGTTTCTACTATCGTCAAATTCATAGAATCAAAGAAAGGCATGGTGGGTGCCATGGACTGGGAGAAAAGGGAAATTTGCCGTTACTAATCAATGGGCATAAAGTTTCAGATAAGCAAAATGAATAAGCCCCAGGGATCTGCTGTACAACATTGTACCTATGGTTAACGTTACTTTATTATTGTACGCTTAACTATTTGGTGAGAGGAAGATCTTGTATTAAGTGTTCTTACAACAATAAAAGAAAACTTAAAAAAGAGAACACGAAAGAATGAACTTTCTCACTCAACAAGGAATGTAAGCAAAATTATCCAGATGAAGGAGCAGTTTAAATAGACTACCTTTGCCCATTAAAGTGTCTTTCAGTCTACTTGGTTTCTTTAGTTTCTGGAAATCATAGCTGCCTCTCTGGATGACCTTCATTATAATCTAGACAGTCACATTGACATTTCTCCCAGAAAGCCAGATAAAGCACAAATTTAGAAAGTCTGAGCATGGCATATAAAACTGCCTTTGACGATTATAACTGAAGAACAACTCTGTGGGTGTTTAAAAAATTATTCCAGTTATGTGGTTCAGTCTCTCGAGATTTAGTGGTAGCCAATTTTTGCCCACAGGCCAGAAAATGGACTGATCATTGTCTGAAGACATGACGATAAAGTGGGCAGGCGAAATAGATTCAGCTTTTTTTTTTTTTCTCCCTTACAGGTAGATGTTGATGGAAATAATGAGAGATTTAAAAATCTGACACGGCTTTGATCCGTTCTTTGATGCTTCCTGCTGTTGTCTACGATGTGATTCTTTATAAAATATGGTCAGGTAAAAGAAAAAGCCAGGACATAGTTTCTCCCCATTAATGCTTAATAAAAATGACTTGGCAAATAGAATTCTGCACATGGGCAAATGTCAACAGCACAGGAGGGCCCCTACACAGTAAAGAAAGACATTCTGGACATTGTCACACTAAGCTACTCTCTGGTCCCTGATGCCGCATGCTCTCATGGGGTGATTCTACACCCACTTTTATCTTTTCCACATGCCCTCTCTCGCATGTTACTGCTCGTGAAGTGATTACACCTGCTTCAAGACCAAATCAAACTGCCTTTCCAGCCTTCCCGGCTGGGACGGTCATGGCCAATTTCACAGCATCTGGTACGTGCCTCTATTACTGTTCTGCATCACGGTATTATATGTATTTGCCTGTATCTCTTCTAGACATGGTGTTATTAACTAGTTTTGTGCTATAGATCCTTTTGGCATCTGGCAAAGCATATGGAACACTTCCCAGAATGTTTTTAAAAGCATCAAATAAAAAGAAAATCATATAGGAAGCCAAAGGAAATTAATTAGATTGTAATATGGTTACCAAATAGTAAAGACAGGAATATTAGATGTGATTAATGCACTAGTCGAAGGCGTAAGGATTAATATAATTTCAAACTAGTGGTTAATATCAACCATCTTTCAAAATATCTACAACAACTAGGATCTGATATAAAAATATTGGTGATAAATTCACAGGTATTGCTAACACCGTATTGTGTCACCTGACTTCATAATTGGAAAGAAATGCTAATTTTCAGTTAGAGGTTAGGGAAAATAAGGCTGCAATTTTTTTTCCCCTCTCCAGGTTTGTGGACCCCAGATTAAAAAGCTTGCAATTTGACTGCACGGCCTCAAGGGCAGAGTTTTTGATTTGTTCATCCTTGAGTCGTTAGGACAGAAGAGAACCATGGGCACAATCCAAGCACTCCACAATGTCTGCTCAGTGGTGGCTGAGCTGTTTCAAAGGCATGGCAGCTGATTTTATCACTGCCCTTATCACATCACAACAAACGAAGAAATTGGCTATTTTCGATTCGGTTCATCAGTGAGTGCCACACCTGGTGCTATGTATATTCTTCTGTTTCCAAAGACAGAAGCTTGAAAACAAAAACTGAAAAGCATCTGTGACTCAGCAATTTGTGTTTGTTACATTTTTTCTCTCCTTCCCCCTAAGTCAATAGACGACCACGGAGATGTTGATAATGTAGCTGATAATGTCCTCATACTTCACATGGCTTCTGTGGTTACAGCTTAAATCTGTAATCACAGACCCTAAGCCGCCTCTACAACCCAGGCTGAAGATGGGAGAGGGCAAGTATCACGAATTTCAGCCTTTCAGATAGAAGGTTCTGACACCAACCATACTGACGCACTGAAAGACATTCCTCTATTAGTGTAGGTGAGAAAAACAAAAGGCTCTGACTAATGGTGATTTCTTTATTATATTAAGAAACCCACCCAATTCTTATGGGGAAAAAAATGAGCCCATCATTTGGATGTCTCCCAATAAGCTGCTTCCTGATATCATATAAACCAATAATCTATGGTTAACTTTTCAGCTCTCACCTGTTTTATTTTTAGCATAACATTCAGTATAGCTATAGGCGACTTATTATTATGTTCAATTTAATCAAATTAGATGATCAACAAAATGACAAATGCCATTTATCTTAATGTGTTTTAATGATGCAATTCCAACAATGATACCTCTCTATTAGTACAAAAAGCAACTATATAAAATAAATATCTCAAACATTTGCCAAATAGATATAATATATAGAACATATATAATAACTTATAATAATGTCTACTATAACTGAATTAAAACAAGGAGTGAGTCTGTTTCCAACTTTCCCAACCAAAACTTCTTTCTAAATTCAGAGAAGTTCTAAGAGATTTCATAAGGCTAGGCTGCTTATTAATGTTAAAAACATCAACAGATAATTGCTTGAAGAAGAAAATGGGCTTTTTTAGTAATAATAACAAATGTGTCGCATACCTGGAAATATATCAGCCTATCCCCTTTGAGTAAAAAAAATGAGATTTTGGTAAAATATGATGAAAGATCCTTACAGTGTAACTTGATCATAGTCTACCTGAGTTATAATTGTCGGCATTATTATCCTAAGAATTGATTCTTCTTCATAAGACTTTATTATACTCACTATAAGAAATTAGCCCTTTGCACAGCATTAATATAATATTAATTTATTCAACATGTAAAAGTAAGAATATTAACTGCCTACGTATAAGAAAAAAATATGCTAGGCACTGTTCTTTACGTTAGCCATTTGATGGCTCACGATTCTCTTGATCTCAGAACCAGAAGTGCAGTACTCAACAAACTAATTGGAAAAAAAAAAGTTTTTAATGTAAAAAGTATAGAGTTCTTGATGTTTGAACAAAGATGAGTTTTTGATACTTTCCAAATGAAAAAAGAAATAGGTTTGTTCTCCTCCTGGCTCTAGTAAATAGGAAAGGGGATCGCAAAGCAGATATTCCAAAATATGAAACAAAATTATCATTGCTGAAAAAAAAAATCTTCTAGCATCTGTTGCAACACAGAACCATTATAATGCAATTAGACAGACTAAGGACCAGATGCTAAGGAAGCAAAATTTAAAAGATAAAGCATGGTATTATTTTGGTTAACGAATTTAATTCTAAATGTTACAGGAGTGATTCATGGACTTTTTTCCCCTAAACATCGGTTGTTACATGTTCAAAGTGCATTTTAACATGATGCCTATGTAATATATTGAGAGAAGTAAATTATCTCTCCCAGAATATTAGATGTTTTAAAATGACTCCACTGTAGGTACTATCACAGGCAGATGAATAACTTGCCAATGGTGATACATGACTCTTTAAATTTATACCTCAAAAAGAGTAAGAAATAGGTTATACTATAAATGGAAGATAATTCTATGGGACATGATCAAAATGAAATGTATTTTAGAAATATTTATCACTTCCCCCCTAATACTCTCAATCCCCTATTATTGTGTCATGGGAATATATGCCAAAACAATTCTGAAGATACAATTTAAATACTACTTCAAGAAATGTGTAGCTAAAAGTTAAAGCCCTTTAGCATGTTCACATTTTATATTTCCATCTACAGTTGCCTCTAGTACTCATTATTTTGAAAATAAAATTCTCTTGTACAGTAAGTTTGTTAAAATGAAACTCCAGATCATACCAGAAGGGCATAAATAAGAAACAAGAGAAGAAAAACAAGTAACACACGAACCTGCTAACTCATATTTAACAAGTTTACTCTATCAAGTTGAAAATAAATTGGAGAAGCAACTATTATGCAAACATAAATAATACTGTATTTTCTTAGATGTGTAACAGTAGCTCACTCAAAAAGTAGAATCTGTGTTTTCTTAATATGGTCTGTATTTAATGCTTTTGTAACTTATTATACAAGGGAATAACTTCAACATCCCCAGATTCCAGTTTCCAGGAAAGAATGATCAGACCAGGGAGGTAGGTTGATTTTAATTGTGCTCAACCTGTCAGCTCATGTCATCAAGTTCTCCTGCAGACTCTCTATCTTAACAGCAATCACTTAGGAAAATTATAAGTATTTATTACAAAGCAGTGTATCTCATTTGGATATTCAGGAATTGATCACTCTGGAACAAACATAGGAGGAGCATTGAAAATACGCTGGAAAACACCACCTCAGCATTAATGATAACTATATGATGAGAACACGCCTTTTCTCACTTATGCTTATTAGTAAACATCTGTTGGATAAATTAATGAAATTCCCACATACCATATTATTTTTAGCAACAATAACAAATCCACAGATGAGGAAAGCTAATTCTTTACTTTCTTCTGAGACATTCACTCTACATACAGTTAATTTTTCTCAAGCTAAGTGACAGAAAGCTAGAATATATTGTGCTGCAAAGCCAGAAGTGACACAATTGGCCATCACAGACAGGGGGAAAGCATTTTTCCTTTTAATGAAAGTGTAATGCAGGGATCTCTTGAACAAAACGAGTTACAGTAGAGGGATATTCCTTCTGTGGACTGTGCCTAAACTACAGATAAATATGATAAATATATGGTTGCCAAAGGAAACATTTCTCTGAACACAGTATTAGTCATATAATGTTTAAAAACATTATCAGGCACTTACTCTTTTGTAAACAACATGGAGAATATAAAACATTGCACCTGCTCTCAAGAATTTTATAAAATAGTTACTGAAACAAAATCTACAGGAAATCATTAGCAAGTAATTAAGTTGAGAACTGGGTAAAAATGTGGAACAAAAGTTCACAGAATGAAGTGAGGTTTGAAGCAGTTAAGTAGCTACAATACTAGAATGGATTTTTGAAGATGGTAACACTTTAGAACCAAAATGAGTAGAGAAGACTCCAGAAAGGGAGAAGGAGCCTACCAGGATCCGAGTAAGGGAACTGGCCTATGCAGGAGACAGAATATTTCATGCTGATAATATGAAGAAAACACATCTAAAACCGTTAAGAGCCCACAGTCAGAATGAGAGGATTCATATTGCTCTCGACTTAAAAGAAATTCTACTAGACTTGAGAGATACCGAGCCAATCAGCTAAAGGCCTTGAATTTTTGTGACATAGTTATTAAAAACACTGTTATTAAAAGTAACATCTTTATTATATTTTACTTTTTTGCACTTAATTTTATTTGATCCCTGGAATTAGTGAAAATAGTCAGGAAAAGATCATTATTATGTCAGTTTTTCATTTGTATTTTTTCCCCATTTTGTTGAGATGTCGTTGACATATAACACTGTGTAAGTTTAAGATAACTAACATAATGATTCAATACATGTATGTATTGTGAAATGATTAAAACAGTAAGGTTAGTTAACACTTCCATCACCTCATGTAGTTACCATTGTGTGTGTGTGTGTGTGTGTGTGTGTGTGTGTGTGTGTGTGTGGTGAGAACATTGAAGATCGACCCTTTTTTGGATGCAAAGATCGAGACCCCCTAAGATGAATGACTGACTTAAAGGCATACAATAAGCATGGGAGTTGAGACTCCTCTCACATGTCCTGATTACAAAACCAATATCCACTTCTATAATTCCTCATGTTGTTGAGAATCTGAAACTTTTATATGAAAACATGTCTAGGATGCCTGGAATCATACCTTAATAGAAAATGGAGAAAAAAAATCAATTAAAGGACTATCTAAACTTGCTTACATTTGCATGTAAACTATCCTTTATACCCTCATATTATGGGACAAAACAGAAGCAGAAATGATGAAACAAGCTTACCACTGAAGACCTGACTACTCTGGAAATTTAGACAATTCAGGTCATTAGTCATGGAGTCCTAAGGGAAAAAAGTATGCCTGATTCCACACTAGTAAAGCCTGAAGCTTCCTAATTTACATCCCCTACTTGGCTGAGGATATCAGATGTGTTCGGGTTGGACAAGTTCAAGACTCTTGCTTGAGTAATTTTGAGGAATGTAACATGGCCTGAATAGTAATTGGTTATTTAATAATCCTGCTTGCAGAGCCAACATAAGCTTGCCTCACTCTTAAGCACAGGAATAGGACCAACTGCCTTACTCAGTGCTAGGAAGAGAAACCTGAATCTGCATATAAGCTTTAAAGTCAATCTGACGTGAAATACTGAAATACATTTTGAAAATGAATGAATTAGTGATAAAATTAATGAGAAAACTAAAGTCTCCAGAATGAAATATTTTTGGCATGTGATCACCTGATACGCTGCCCTCAGAAGTCCTCAGCAGTTCAGTCTGCTGAGCCACTCAGCATAGCCGCTCTTGCATCATGGGTATTATTTTAACACCAAGACAACTTGACTGTCCTTGTGTCACATCACGTTTCAACACTAACTTTTACTCCATTTGTCAGTCTCCTTCTCCACCACAATATGCCCCTTTACCGATTTGAAAGGGCTTCCCACTAAAACTACTACCAACTACAAATTCTGTATCTGATACTAACTCTAAACCCCTCACCTAGGAACTCCTCGTCATCTTTAATATGAGCTTCACTCATGCCCATGTCACACGATCCACACTGGGTGATGTCTAGCCTAGCCTGGGCTCCAACCCACCACTTCCATGTTCCATACAAAAAACACCACTTCAGACCACATGTATCTGCTTCCACACGGTCCGGAGTAACTGAGTTATAATCAGTGTCTTCTTTCTCCAAATGTGTCCTCTTTGCTAGTGAAACATCAAATGATGTAGAGATTGTGCCTCAGGAGATTACTATTTACCCACAATCAACCAGCCCCGACTCTTCTCTTTTCATTAATGCATGCAGCAAAAATGTAGGTTAAGCTAAGACGATGTGCCTGGCAAGATGCTTGTTACTGTATATACAGTGATAATCAAAGCTGCTAGAGGTTGAGTGAGGAAAGCACTGTAGGCAGACGCAATAGCAGAAATGACAGGTCAGTGTGGCCAAAGTGCAGCAAGAACCCAGAGGAGGAGGAGGAGGAAAGACATGGATCTCTGAGAACAATAATGCTTTTAAACCAGATAGGAACACAACCTGGTCTACATTTTTAAAAGATCACTATGGATGCATTATGGTGAATGGAGCAGAAGGTGTCAAAAGCACAAGTGGCAGAGACAAGGTAGGGGGAGGTGTACTGCCATGTTTAGCGGTAACTTAGAATAAGATAAAATTGAAAGATATGGATGACATCATTTACTTTCTCTGCTGTTCCATGCATCTTTTATTCATGCATTGTGACAATCTGGCACGTTTCCTAGAGCAGCTCTTCTAAACCTTCCCACTGCTTTTCAGGTTCACGAACTGTTTCCCTCTTCTTCACCTCCTGTTCCATCTTGATGGATGACTGTTCTTTAGCTACTAAACACAGCACAGTCATCCGGTGGGAGCGCCCTTGTGCTCCCTCCTTCTATCATCTCCACTGCCCTTGCCCTGATTTTTAAGCATGTGAAATAATCGATCTCCAATGCTGTGTTAATTTGGATTCTCCCCAGACTGACACCAAGGTGAGGACTTAAGGGTGCAGTGAGTTTTTCATTCTGATTTCAGAAAGTACATGTTGGGGGCGGGGGAAGAAAGTGAGATTTAGGAAGGGGGAGGAGGCGAGAAAGGATGTATTAATGAGCACATCAGTAATGGGAGTCAGGGGTTCAAGCCCTTTGGTGACCCTCTGCAGTGTAGACCATGCCTCAGAGCCATCCTGTCAGAGGAAGAGGAGGCTGGGGCACCTTTCCAAGGACTCCCATCCCCTAGTAAAGTTTGCTCCTAAGTGACATCACTCCCCTTTCCCCATATTTCTGGCTCACTCCTATTTGCAGCAGAGCAAGGTCCCATGGTGCCAGAGTAAGTTCTCCGGCAGAGCAATAAAGCAAGGGACAGGAACTCTGGAGATGGTGAGCCAGGAACTACAATGAACTTGGGTGGGGAAAGAAACATGGAGCGTGCAGTTCTAGCACCCTCTATGCCCGCTGCACCTGCACCCACCCCCCACCGTTAAGACCTTGTTTATTTCTCTCCTCTACTGAAGCACTCCTTAAAGGAGTTATTGTTATGAGCTACATAAGGGACATATTAAGTCATCTAATCCAACCTCCTTAATTGAAGATTTGAAAACTAAACCCCCAAATTCTTCAGTTAATTTTGGGGATACTATTTGCAAACTTTTGCTCGGCCTATAAAATGTATATTGTGCTTTATATATTTTTATAGTGTTTTATATATTTTTAGGTTGCTCAATAGTATGAACATCCATTCTAATACCTTGATATTCCATTGCCTCTGTCAATATGTACGACCTCCTACTGGTTCACAAATGTTCAAATCTAAGCCAGTATCTGTTGAGCTTTATAACCTCTATTCAAGACTCAGTTGAAAAAAATTGCAGACTTTTAAGAATGGGCTAATTGGAAATATCTGAAGCACAAAAGCTATTTATGTTCCAAATCATCCCTACAGAATATTTTTATTTGTGCTATATATGGCCTTGAGTAGAGGTACTGTTTGTATTGTTGTTTTGTGGTTGTTTTTTAAACCCATAGAAATATTTTCAGGGTCCTGGAAACCTCCAAGGTAAGTGTTTAAAAACTGTGCTTGCAGGAGTCTGTCAGTATTTTGGTAAACAGTATCTGAAGCATAACTATAGTTTATTTGAACAGCAGTCTAGTTCACACAGGAACTGTTTTATTCATTGGAATGGCTTCACATGTGGTATACTTTATTTTTAATTTGGTTTAGTTTATGATTAACAATTATGATTCCAAAGGTGGTTAAATAACATAATCTGTTGCATAAATGATACTCTCTACAGCAAGGGGCATCTGTAATATATATTTTTAACTTAATTCATAGTGAACTTATTTGTATCAAAAACCTTTAAGTCAAATAATCTACTGCAACTAGCCATGATGGATCACTTCATTATCTTTAATTATATGGCAAGATTTTTCCTTCTTGCTCTTCTTCCAAAGGGCTTTGTCAGACACCACTGATGTTCATTTTTACTGGAGAGAGATTCATCTAGATTTCCTGATAAGTTTGTGAGAATGTCAGCACTCCTTACTCATTATTCTCTTAACTTTCCAAAAAATCTCTTTTTTGAGAATCTCTTCCAAAAAAAAAAAAAAAGAAAAGAAAAGAAAAACCCCTTTGACATATTGTATTTTTAAGAGACTTGAGTTTCAAGGAACTTTTCTCTAGGTCCATGCTCAATCTTGGCTTGAGTCTTAAACATGGAGTAAAGTGAAGCAGAACCATGTTTCTGCTTTTGGCACCTTCGAAGCTGCCTAAGAAAGTACACACAGGTGGGGACCTCCCTCCACCCTTCCATTCCTCTTTCTTACCTTCTCTTAACTATATTACCAACACTTTTCCTAAAACAGAGGGGCTTCAGTTTTGCCTGGCTGGGAAAAAAAAACCCATCTATTTCAGGTTTTCTCTTCCCCCCCCATTTCCATTTCCATTTCAAGTGCTGGCTATAATAAAATGCACTGTGTGTGTGTGTGTGTGTGTGTGTGTCTGAAGAGATATGATTTTGGCTTGACCGTGAGGAATCTGGAAACTGAAAAGGTGAATAGATGATCATATCCCAAAAGACTCAAATGAGTTTGTCAAAGAAATATAGTATTAATAAGAAAAACAAACAAAAAACCCCAAACGCCTTTTGTTCTCACATTCGGTTAATGATGTAATAGCTATCAGAATAAAATATCACAGATATTATTCATTAGCCAAAATAAACAGCATTAAAAATTGAAATAAAAATACCCTCTTCTTTCTTTCCCTGGACAAGTTTGCCTGTAGGATTCCTTTGTAGAACCAGTTTATTGAACGCTTGTTACATTCCAGGCAGGATTAAGTGCTAAGGATTCAATGATGAAAGCCAAGGGATATGAGGGCCCTGGTAGAGTGTTAGTGTTTTTTGTTTTTGTTTTTTTTTTTTGAAAATTTATACTCCAAAATGCTATTAAAGATGGCTTTATTTTCATAATAAAACCACAATTTATCACCATAAATATTATCTATTTTAGTAATCATCAGCTGCTTTAATCATGAATGGGGAAGTGAAAAGTAATAAACTGATAAGTGAGCCAGGCCACAATAAATCTCTTGCTATATTATTTGAACATTAGAAATATGGCACATTGCCTTTTAAGCATCACCCTCTTTCATCAACTTGGAGTAGTATCGGAATTAAAATTGCATGAAAATGCCATCATAGCTCTGATGATTTCTGAAGCCTATATAGGTAGCATGTGCTAGGTAAGACTAGACAAAAAGAACACCCTATAAAACTGAAATAAATGACAGTTATCTACTTTCTAGATGCACTTCACCAACAAAATTGCGAGAATGAGTGTAATAAACATCTCTACTTCCTTAAAGTTCTCGTACTCCCAACTCTAAGTTACCAACATCTAAATTTCAGTAAAAGTCAATTATCCATATTATACATTGAATCTAAATGTTGTACCCCATTAGAACGTATCAAAGCTTAAATTTTACTGAATGAAATGGACCATAACTAATGAGCATGTAACTTAAAAAAAAAACAGTAAAGATGACAATTTTTTGAACGCTTCAATTCAGTTATTAGCATCTTAAAAGATGCGTTTTAATTTTTTCTTAGGCATTATAATTAAGTAAAAATCCAGACTTGTCAGGGTTTCAGTTTGCAAACTGTGGTTTCAGAAAAGTGAGTTGGAGAAACCTTTGATTTTTATGGACCCAAAAGGGGAGACTTGATGTACAGTATAGACTCAAGTGCTTAAAAGACATGGATCATGTTTTCATTTTGTTAAAAGTATCACAGACTGAATCTTTACTGAGGGAGGTAGCTTGGGGAATAAGAATCAAAAGAGTAATTAAAAATGGATTCTTTACATTACATATTTGAGAACTGCTGACCAACTGTTTACTGTAGCAATGTTATTGCTAATTTCTGTGGAAAAATAATTTCCCAAATAGGTCTTTGATATTTTAATGTGTTAATCATTAATGGAAAAAATGCCTCAATTTTGTGTGGGCAGTGTGTTTATTTTCTTGTGCAGTGGGCAACTTCTCTAAGCAGTGTGTAAAGAGTGCCCAGGTAACCAGACGAAGGGAAAGAAAATAAAAGTGTTCTATTTCTAATAATGAATATCAGCCAAGCTCTGTTCCCCCCCATTCATTCAACAAGACATTTATTGAATCCCCGCCATTTACCTGACACATAAATCTCAACCCGTTGACTATTTCTTGAGCTCCTACTGTATGCAATGCATTGTCTAAGTTCCTAAGTCTTTTGTCCTTTTATCAAAAATATAAACTTTCAGAGAGCCGAAGCTTTTCTTTACCCTTTTATCTCCCACCCAGGTGAGATAACCTAGCCATCCTTGGTGACTCATCATTCTTCCAATTTCCCATGAGTCTATTCCCTGTACCTAGAATGTCCTCCAACTGGATAAATCCTCAGGAGCCAAGGTCTTATTCTACCTGAATCCTGGCGAGTCTGACTGATAAATGAGAATCTTCTCATGTTGGCAGTGCTTCTCAAAGTGTGGCCCCTCACACCAGCAGCATCAGCATCTCCTGGAGAGAACCCTTTTAGAAATGCAAATTCTTGGGCCACCCCTCAGGAGGACCAGATCAGAAACTCCAGGTGGGGCCCAACAAGCTGTATTTTAACAGCTCTCCAGGGGATTCTGAGGCCCTCCCAAGGCAGGGAGAGCCACTACCTTCTTCCAGAGTTTTTCTGAAGATCAAAGGAGAAAAATTATGTCGCGGGGTTTTGAAGGAAACAAATAAATAAATCAAGGACTATGTAAGCATAATTTATTAAATAGGTCAAGGATTGTTTTTAACTTATTTTTCTGTTTCTCTATTTCCTCCTTAGTTTGTACATGCATTTAAAGATAATCTCAGCAATGTCAGCAAGCTTGGTGGCATAGTTCAAGCTGTGAGGGTTCAATAAATAGGTCGGTAAACATTGCAAATCAACACAGCTTTTGATGAAATGTCAAGCAAGACAGAGCTTAGCTATATTTGGCTCAGCTTGAATTCATAAACCATTAACTGGCCTCTGTACTTCCAGGACAGTCTGTCTGATGAATAAAACACAAACAGAAAAATAATAAAAAAAATCTTTAGAAAGAGATTACTAAAAGGCAACCTTTACGTAAGAAATGGCAACCACGTAGTTCAGAGCAAATGAGAGCGAAGTCTTGCAACAGTGGGTAGCTTCTCTTACAAATCAAGTTACGGGACAGCGTGGGATCAAAATATACTTTTTAAGTATTAGTTAACTAATATATAGGAATTTTAACAAAATTGTCCTAATTTAGGAATTAATGTACTTTTAATATACAGTTTGTACATGCTGATTAACAAATCTTTCCTGATTTAGAATTTTAGGATCTCTTAAAATTAAAAAAAAAAAAAACAACCCACAGGTAACATGACTAATCATAACTCCTTTTTACTTTACTTTACTGCTAGCATTTAGCAGTAATTGTTGAACCTTTAAAATCGTTCTTAAATATTTCAGGCAATTAGGCAGCCTGGAATCATTGTTTACCACTGGCAGCCCAGTTTATGTCCTAATAAGCCGTGGATATCTGATCATGTCTAAATCACTCTTCACAACAATCCGTATTATTTTCCTTTCCTTTGACAAAAATATTTCTTGAAACTATACATATATATATCACAGAGGTGTTTCTATTGCTAAGACATGTAAATTCGTCACATTAGTTTTCTATTGCGCTCATGGATTTAGTCTAGGTTCCGAGAAACTGAATTTGAAGGAGAAATATTATTGTTTATTAAGGTCTGGGTCATTAAATTTTTTTTCTTGTCACTTCATATCAGAAATAACTTTAGATTCCTAAAGACCAGGTTCCTAAAAGCCATAGCCCCAAAAGTAGAATCTCGGCTCCTTGTGATTTCAGTGCTTTGCATTATCATATAGATCGCTGATGTCAAACCCCTTCCCCTCCTTTTCTCCCAACAAAAGTCCCCATTTAACTTTTAGAGAAAGCCATATGGAAGAGGAGGGATCCAAATTGACCCTAGAGGCTGCAAACTGACCACAGGAGTCACCTCTGGGGAAGCCTGCTTCGGAAGGCTTGTGGCATTTATCCTTCTTCTGAATGGCTGTGGCATTTATCTGCACATTTTACTCACCAGATGAGACCTCAGACATTTCAAATTCTGCGGTGGCAGGCTACACCTTCATAGGAAAGCTTTTGGCTGATTTCCCTGTTGGTACTTTTCTCTTACACATTCTATGGGGTCTGAGAAACCTGGAGGTAGAGTCATAGCCAAGCAGAGATAAAGCAGGTACATAATCTCTGCCCAGCTTCACAAACGCAGACAAACACACAGTCTTTTTGCACCTGTTTCTTCCACTCCAGTTGCCCTGCAAAGGGAGGGGATCTTTACTGATTCACAGGGAGCATTTTGCCAACACTCCCCTGTCACAGCAATGGTTTCTTCCCTCACAGGCTCAATCTACCTGATTACGTTCCCTTCTAATCAGTAACCTCACTTTCTGTGGTAATAAGTGTGCCGGCTGCTTTATATAGGCTTTCTCCCCGACTGAAGCAGAAACCAGAGAACGGAATGCAAGGAGCTGATTATTATGAGGACACCTGTATTTCTGTCTAGCCTTCATGTGAACTCGACAGCGTGCTCATTTATGCAAACATGTTATGAAAGAGTGCAGAAAGGAGGGCGCGGAAAGAAGAGCCTGGACCTATAAAGTTGTGCGCCCGTGAGACCCTAGGAGGGGAGTGAGCAAGGCCGGCAATGTCCAGTGGCGCTCGAAACACATTTGAACTTCCTAGGAAAATATCACAAGGGAAGCGCTTGACGTCCAAATACCTTCCTCTAGACCTACTTTTTAAAAATCAGTTCTCAGATCTGAAACAGACTGACACCAAACCCAAGGCACGATGAAGTTAATTCCTAAAGCAAATGGAGATTACCAAAGATTGAAGCAAAAATCCAACCATGTAAACCCTGAGTTTTTAAATAAAAGGAATAATATGAATAACTTACTTGAGATTATATTTGAAGTTCCACCTTGAATTCTGCTCCTTGCAAGTACAGAATTGTGCCGGCCTTGCGTAATGACTGTTTACCCAGAGCATAAGATTGAAGTGGATTTTCAGATTAAAAATAAAACTCTTAAGTATGTCAATCCCCATCTGATCAAAGCACATAAACTAATTTTTTTCAAGTGCTTCATTAACAATATACCCAAGAAAAGCTGCATTTCTCTCAGTTTTCTTTAAAGAAGAAGTTGTTAAAATGTTTGAAGTCCACGTAAAGAGACCCGGAAAAATAGTCAGGGCTGCTTCTATTCCACCCTGTAGACTCGGGGCCGGACTCAAGGCCCAGCAAACAGTAAGCCCTCAATAAGTGTTTATTTAAAGTGAACAAAGCCTATGGCATAAAGGGCCATTGTCATTGCCACTTTTATTTTCAATAGCCGGGTTCTGTCCTTAAAGCCACCATTTCCCAGGGCCTCAAAAGAAATTAAATTTTACTATTTTCTTCCGTAGAAAATATTCCACAATTACAACCATGTGCTACGATGGAAGTAAGTTACAATGTGAATGATTGTTTTTTCTTTGCTCCTTTTTTTCTACTCTCAATTTCCAGACGTGGAAATTTCATCTGGAGAGAACAGGAGATGTTGGTGGGGAAAAGCTCATTAATCGTACCGTATCCCCTTGCCTACAAAGAGTACCACATCCAAATTACAGAAGAACTAAAGAAACCTTGTAGAATGAGTATATAATTAGCAGTGCTGCTAAGTGAATGGAAATGGAGGTTGCCTAACTTAATTAACTGTAATCATTACTCACTGTCATCCTGCTTAGAAAGATTAGTTGAGGGTATTTCTTCTGTGGTACCCCATTAGACATTTCTACTTCCATCTTAATATGAAAACGATTATGCTACAAAGACAGTACTGTCATTCCCTTTCAATCAGATATAAACTTTACCCAACAAGCCGGTTCTGTGTCTTAGCTTAGGGAGCAGAACGGGAACAATGAGAACATATTTTGTGGGATAAAAGCTAGAGAAATTAAGAAAACAGTAGATAATTACAGAAGCGAGTGGCTTGAAGAGAAAAATAAAAGGAAGCCTATAGAGGAGTTCCTATAAAGAAACTAGCTCTTGGCCAAGGAGGAGGGAAATAACAGATGACCATCGAAAAGGGAAAAGTAAAGATAACACAGTATGAGTAGGTGGCCCCGTATGGTTTTGTTGGTCACAAAATGCGCCAAAATGCAGGGTGCTCAAGGGAGCTTCAAGGACACTGTGGTTAAGGACTGCTTTCCTATAATTTATTTATTTTTTTTAGAAGACAACTCTTGCATCTGGGAAACATTTATTCTTTTGAATTAATGAAAATCATCTCGCGTGCACACCTACAAAGAACCTTCACATGAATTCAAGAAGAGAAATATGTCTGTGATGGCAGCACAGACAGCGTTTTGCTTCATTTGCCTTCTGTCCCCCACTGCTAAGAAAGTTCACAGCACCTCAGACTTTGTTTCCTGAGTCCATTTCCCCGTTCTAGAAATTAAGCCGAGTCCACTAGTGCAATTCAAGAATCTCTCCTTGGGGCGCCTGGGTGGCTCAGTTGGTTAGGCATCTGCCTTCAGCTTGGGTCATGATCCCAGGGTCCTGGGATTGAGTCTCACATCAGGCTCCCTGCTCAGTGGGCAGCCTGCCTCTCCATCTGCTTCCCGCTCTCCCTGATTGTGTTCTGTCTCTTTCTCTGATAGATAAATAAATAAATAAATAAAATCTTTAAAATATATATTAAAAAAAAAATCTCTCCAGCAAGCCTGCAATGTTGACAGGGTTATCATTATGCCCATTTTACAGGCAAGGAGACGGGCTCAGAGAGGCTTCCCAGTCACCTTGCTAGTAACAAATGGCTAAAAACCCAGCTCCACCTGACTCCCTAGCCTGGTATGTCTCAAAAGGTCATGTGCATAAACAATCATCTGAACACCTTGGTAAATGGCAGCTACTGAGTCAGTATTTGTAGGTGAGACCTGAGACTCTGCATTTCTAATCGGCTTTCAGATGTTGTTGCTGCTGCTGGCTTTTGAACCCTGCACACATTGGGTAGCAACACCTTAGATGGGGGGGTTCTCAAATTTTGCTGATATGAGAACTACCTGGGGATCTTTTGACTCTCCCCATGCCCAAGCTGCACTTCATCTCAAAAGAAGAATCTCTACATGTGAGATTCCAGTGATTCCAGTGTGCAGCCAAGTTTGGAAATCTGTGCCCACAGATCTGCTGTTCTCATAACAGGTGTGCATCAGAGTCAAGTGAAGAGATAGTACAGAATATAGAAGCCCAAGTTCATTAAAGTAAGGATAAGACTTGGGCCTTCGCATGCTTGAGTAGTTCCCCAGGTGATTCTGCTATCTAATCAAGTTTGAGAACCACTCTCTAGACCAAGCTTTTTCAAATCCATCATCTGTGTGTTGTCATGAAAATTGTCAAGTTTGATGAGACTTCTTCCCCACTAAACACCCCTGAGCCTCTCAAACCACAACATCCCCATACACAGACATGTTAAACACACACACGCATGTACACACATACTCACTCTTTTGTGATGATCAGTGTCCTCATAAATACTCATGCTTTTTTTGTCTTTTGTCTTTTTTTTTTTTTTTTTTGCTTATTATAGTCAGGTGCACATTAAATCTATTACTCTGTCAGTACTTCAGTGGAAAGCATGTCCAAGTTATAGGACATTAGCTTTATGCCCAGGGTAGCTATATAATTAAAAGTAATTGATTTTGAAAAAGGATATGGTAGTAAGTTCAAATGAATAAAAAAAAAAAAATGATCCCTGAGCTCAGTAACAGCAGCACAATGTATCACCGTAGGGTTAAAACCCACTTCATAAATGATCCTCAACTCTTCTTCAAGGGCCTGCGAAGACGAGGGTCATTTTGACTAGTGACACATTTTGGCTTCAGGGGAGTTTTAGCACGAGCGCTGTCAGATTATATCTTGTTAAACATTTTTGTTGGCAGTGAAGGGAAAATGTGAGCGTTATTAGAAATGTAATTAGCAGAGTACAAATTTTACTTCCTTACAGCTCCTAAGAGCACATAGTTATAATAAAATTCTTTTGAATGTTTCTCTTACCATTATTTCAGAATGCCAACCTGTTAGTTTCAGTGAGGACTGCCTGGTAGAACTCTGGGTATGTTGTCCCGCACAAAGGTGCTTGAGAAAGGAAGATGAGTAGGGGCTGAAGTCTGTACCCTTCCTTCACTCACCCATCCTTGTGAACCTGGCATAGGTCAGAGTGGGCTTTCTCAAAAATACTGGTTCTCCTTTGGGTTGGGAGGCAGGGCTCTGGGGACAGCAGGGCACAATGGAAAATGTTTGGGGTTTGCGACTGGACGGCATTAGGAACTAACTGCATAACCTAAGGCAACTTATTTAAACTTTTAGCATCACGAGGCCTTCCACCTGAAAAAGAGCATGGCAACAGGCCCACAGAGATCCAGAGCTCAGGCTCTATGGTGAAAGCAGATCAAGTAATGCTTGAATTGCAATTCTACTTATGTGCTAGCTGTGTAAACTGGGCATGTCACTTAAGGCATGATTTCAGTATCTGTAAAATGGGCACAATATCAATTCTAGCTTCCTAAGGGTATTGTTTGGACCAACTGCAAGGTGTTTAGCACAGCTCCTGATGCAGTTAGTGCTAAATAAATAGTAACCGCTATTTATCAACAATAATAGTAAGATCATAGTAACTCACATTTTCCAAGGCTTTGGAGAAAATTAAATGATGCATACAAAATAAGACTCTGCATTGAAAAACACTGTAATGCTGTTAGAGATGGGGTTTCTTCCTTTTAGTAATGTATTTTTCCATATCTTAATTTAATTTTTTAAGATTTTTAAAATTTATTTGTCAGAGAGAGGAGAGAGAGAGAGTGCACACAAGCTGGGGGGAGCGGCAGGCAGAGGGAGAAGTAGGCTCCCCGCTGAGCAAGGAGCCCCATGTGGGACTCGATCCCAAGACCCTGGGATCATGACCTGAGCCGAAGGCAGACGCTCAACTGACTGAGCCACCCAGGTGGCCCTCCATATCTTAACTGTAAAGAAATAGTAGTGGGAAGTAAGCAAGAAGTACAGCTGTCAAGGATCTGGCCACGATAACTGTTCTGAGAGGTGATGCCCCTATTGAGAGTTGGAGGCAAACCTAATGCCTCTATCTGGTAGTAAGAACCTAAATACACAATACATCAGGGAACAGTGTAGACTCTGAACGCACAGGTCTAAAACTAGAACTTCAGTAACCTGGCAATGGGCTAAATTGGAAGTAATCCCATTAAACCTTTGTCTCTGGAGCTATTATTCCCAATAATCACATTTTTAAATCTCCCACCTTGAAAATCCTGTTTCCTGAAGTTGCCTCCAAGTAGCAGTAAGCTACCCATCTCCTATTCCAAAAAGAAAAATGAGACCAGCCTATAAACCCGTTACCCAACACAGCACCTGAAAGTGCAGGCTGGGAGGCATTATAGTGCAACGGAAGTCAATTTAAACTAAGGGGTTACAGAGCTTTGCCTACAAGTGTAAGGGATCCCAGCCATAATTGTTCTGCAGTAACCTTGGAAAGGTATACTTTTATTCAAACTGTGCTACGATTTCAGCTTATCTCCTAGGGAAGGACCTTAGTTTTGGTCTCAGTAAGTTCATGGAAAGCCAAGTCCTTTGCAGCTCCTTCAGCCAGCTTCTTTACACAGTTTCTGTAATCACATCACTGTGGTGAGCATATGCGTCTCTGTTTACTTAGGATTTTAAGCATAATTCTTCATGGCCCACTTATTTCTCAGTATTGTTCTTTTCCTTTGACTCTATGTCTTTTGCACGGAGTTACACCAAGTTTGAAGAAAAATGAAGGGAACGATGTACTCTGTATCACAGGAGTTTTTGCTTTTAGGAGTCCAGGAGGATAAAAATCGATCTGGTCGTTTGTTGTGGATGATCAGTGATCATTTTCACATCGAATGACCAAAAAATCATTTTACGCTTGGAACTGTATATAAAGCAATTCTGCACAGAAATCTCACCACATGGAATATCTCCGAGTATTCAGTTTTCATATAAACGTGAACATCTGGAAGAACTTGAGCCAACTTGGGAGCTATTATTTCACTCAGCCTCCATCAAACAGAGCTCAGATCGACCTTCCCTTACTTTTAAGCTTTTCTCAATGAACTGAGTAATGGAATCTTGAGGGACACCTTTAAACCCAGCAGTAGAAGCAAAAACCTTCCTCACTGATAAGCAAAAGGATATTTCTGGCAACAAAACCCATCAACTATAGGAGGTATATATCTAACTCAGTTGGCCTTCAATTAAATGCTAGTCAGAAACCCCTGAAGGCAACACCAAGTGCTTAGAGCAAAATAAAAAGACCACAGACATACTGCAGATGATCCAGTCTCAGAGAATGGTCTGCGTACCGCTTGGTCCTGAGAGTATTTGGAAATTTCCTACAACATTCAAAACCTCAGTACTTCTAAGTCCTCGGAAAAACCATTTAATAAACCCATTAATTTATAACTGAGACTGTTAGCCAACAGAAATGATGCTTCTACTTATGATCGGAATTTGGTTAATGATGTGTATTACACCACCTATATAAGAACATTGTAATATATGCTCTTTAACATCATAAAATCCTTAGAAATGATAAAATCAATCCAGTTAAGTAGGTATATCCCTGGTCTTTACAAATACCCACAGGTCTATAATGCTGTCAAATATATCTTCTTAAAACATCAGTTTCCTCACATTACCTGCCCTGGTTTTTATAACCATAACTCTTGATAGGAATTTTTCATCCATTGTCAAAATTTTATCACCTGCCATTCATTCCTCAACACACCAATCTGGCTTCTACTTAAACACACTACTTTACAGGGATGTCCTTGCATTAGAATAGAAAATATTTAGGAATAGAAAGACTGGATTTATAGTTTCTTACTCCCTATTGCCTCCTAGCCTTGTTCCCGGAACATAGTGATTGCACCACAAATACTTACTGCAGGTTTCACATTGATATGCACATCAGCAGTGTCCAGTACCTGCTTATTTACATAAACATTAAAGTCACCCAGGTAGTCACGCAGGTACACCTGCTCAGGTTTTTGTAAAATATGCTAGATCATTTCCATAGTGAAAAATAGGAAGCAAACTATATCTCCATCAAGTAGGAGTTAAAATAATTCTAGTACCTCCAGTTGATGGATTTATAGGCAGCCAATAAAAATCCTCTTAAAAACACTGGGAAAAACATGTGGTGTGTTAAGCAAATTAAAGCAGCTGAACAAAACCGGGTGTATGTGAACTAAAAAGGCCTTATTTCTTGGTGGTTAAAAATCTGGGCTCTGAGCATGGTTACCTGGTTACCTGGTTAGAATCCTGGCTCCATTCCCTGCTATCATGGTGATCACTGACGAGTTACTGCACTTTGTTATTGCACTGATTTCCTTATTTCAAAAATGGTATAATAATAGTACTTATATCATAAGATTGTTGTGAGGCATAACTGGGTAATATTTAACGTTGAAATTGCCTGGTGTATATAAAATGCTCAATAAATGTTAGTCATCATTATACAGTTCTCAACAGAACTGTATGTAGTAAACAGTTAACACTGGTTATTCCTGAATCTTAAACTTATGGGCAACTGTTACTTTCACTGTGTCCTTCTCTATTCTACTGGAGACAATGAGCATGCATTATTTTTTATTGTAAAAAGAAAACCAACTCCAGGGGCGCCTGGGTGGCTCAGTTGGTTAAGCGACTGCCTTCGGCTCAGGTCATGATCCTGGAGTCCCTGGATCGAGTCCTGCATCGGGCTCCCTGCTCGGCAGGGAGTCTGCTTCTCCCTCTGACCCTCCCCCCTCTCATGTGCTCTCTCTCTCATTCTCTCTCTCTCAAATAAATAAATAAAATCTTAAAAAAAAGGAAAAACAATTCTGGTTCCTTTTAAAATTGGCAAAACGCTTACTGAAGAAAACATAGGTAAAATGCACACACAAGTAAGGGAAGCGCACTTGGGGGCTGAACACAGCTATTGGCCTCAGAAGCAGCATGTTGCCTGCAAAACAGTAGATGTACTTCTCCCACACTGTTGTACTTCACTAAGAATGAGATTTCCAAGTTCTTGCACATAAACTTGCACCACTTAAGAAAAAAAGCCCTGTAGAAATCTCTTTCCTATAATTCTTAACCTCATCATTCATATGAATTGCCTGCGGGGGAGACAGCTGACTCTTTCCTTCAAGTTCCTAAGAAGTAGGGTTAATGCTATCTTTCTGTTCTTTCTTGAGACTATTGAAATAAAATGTGGTGGGAGCAAGAGAAATAAAACATACTTAGACAAAGTGTGCTACGTTTTCCAACCACTTTAATTTAGCATGAGATCTGTCAGCCTAATAGAGTGGGATATGAGAAACATCATCAGAAACATTTAAGCATAAAACAAAGTTGATTTTTTTAGTGGTAAGGGAGGATGGCAGGGAAGCGTGAGGAAAAGTGAGATTCCAGCCCAAAATTTCGCTGGCAGAAGACAAACTAAAAGGTGAAATGTGAGATAATAGAACGTCTGATGTAATATCATAGCAAATTATTTCAAAAAAACACACAATTATTACTTGAAACTTTTCAGCAAGTCTCTCCTTAGCATCCAAGTAAGCCCAGGTGAAATCACTTTGTTCATATATCTAATCGCAACATTTATTTCTTATTTTTTTATGAGCTACTTCCTTTTCCTGGATGTCTTTCAGGGAAAAAAAAAAATGTGCCTTGTGCCTCTTCCTATTTCTAACAATGCCTGTATATAGTAAGCGCTCGATAATTGCTTGATGAATGATACAGGTTCAGCAAGTGAGGCAAAAAGAAAAGATTTTCTTTTGCAATGGACTAAGAGACAGAGGACTGAAAAAATGTCGACGTGAGCAAGAAGAGAACATGAATGAACACAAGATAATGATGGTAGGACTTTTTATCAACTCAAGAATTCTAATCTCTACATGGTACCATTAATGAATGCAATATGCTGCATTCATATAAAAAGTTGATTTCCAAAGCATCGGCACAATGAACATAGTTAAGATTGTCCTTGATACGTGAGAAGTAGTATTGTGATTTTCATGCGTTATGTCACTCCTCACAGCAACCCTATGAAATAGGCACTATTATTAACTCCATTTTACAAATGAAGAAACTAAGGAAAAGAAGTTAAGTGACCCACCCAAGAGCACAGAGAAGAGATGAAAAGGAGTTGAATTTCCAACTCAGAAGGTTTAGCTGTGGAGTATGCCCTTTTAACCACTATAAACCACATTCCCTCCATTTATATATGCGTTAACCCCCTATCTCTTTATTAAAGCCCCTTGAGTTAGATAAAATTAATGTTACCTGTTTGACAGGGACAGACATCAGACAGAGGTGACTTCGTCTGACCACTCAGCTATTTACTGGCAGGGATCCTTCTTTTGGGATCAATGGATGTTCCGATGGCACCCACAATGTCCTATCCCTAATTCCCAGCGCTGTAGGCCATTTCCCAGGAACATGCTCTACAGCTGGAAGGAGACATAAACAACTCACCAGCCTAAATCAGAGGCACGTTGCTCAATGCCTTTGCCACCTCTTTGTGAATCCATTTCTTTCAATTCTTTTTTTTCTCATTCCTTAATCCAGTCTAACTTCATTTTACTTATTTTTTTAAGAGAAAAAAATATGTATTCCTGCCTTGGAGAAAAGTGATCAGCTTCCTTTTCCTCCTGGAATGGATTATTGGCATTTTGAGTCTTCCTTTGTGAGCATTCCACACCCCTTCTCAGTGCCATGCTTCACCATTTTTACTGCTCCTCAGAACATTTCCCCTTTTCTTGCTGGTTTCTGGCACTGCTTTGTTGCTATTTCCTGTTCTTTGATGTTTCCCATATCTAACTGTTCTGATTCTCACCTCTGCTTTCTGTCACATTTATCCCCCTGCTATTATTCGTTTCCTATTTGGCAGGCTGATGACCAAAGGATCAGCATCATCCCTCATTGTGCTTCTCTGGCTTACTCATGAAATCACCGACAGCCTTCTTCCCACATAAAATCCCTAGTCTGAGCTGGAAGATAAATAGCCATTAGGGAAGCACATACTTTGTATGAATGGGAACCTTTGGGCTCCCAGCTTCTTCCCATGCCTTTCAGCTTTTAGGGATAGTGGCACAGTTCAACTTTCAAAAGGGCAGAACAAGGGCCTTGTATATGACATTTTTGCTGTCAATAGTTAAGAGCTATTACTCTGTATTGAAAGCATTGTGGCTACACTCTCAAGTCAGAGGTCATTCATTTCATTAATTAGGTTTTGGGATAGTGTCCTGAAATGTATCTAGTGTCTGTGAATTCTACATGGGTTTGTCCAGCAAGCATATTGCCAGTGTATATGGTGAGTAGTAGTTTGCTTCTAATATTATTTGTGTTCGTCTCAATATTTTAGATTGTTTTTGTAAGGGAGAGTGTGGAGTTTGAGCTTCTGTCTTAATCCAAGGTTGAAAAGAGAAAAAAGGGACAGCTTTTCCAGTATGCTTTCTAGGTTTTTCTGAACATTGCAGAGATGCTCGGGAGGAAGAAAATGTTGCTATTTTAAATGGAATCTTTCAGACGCTAATTTAGACATAAAATTTTAGTGGAAATAACCTCAGATTTATGCAGACATGTGGGTATTTTCCTCATCTCAGACAGTAACTACTATGACTTTAGACAAATGGCTCCATCTTCTGAGTCTCGGCTTTCGAATCTATAAAATAAGGGGGTTGAACTACATAGCTTTTAAGATCCCATCTAGATTTAGCCATCTATGGTTTATATGCATTTACTTATATACAACACAGGCCCTGTGAAACATACATTTATACAGTTATAGAGATGAACACTCAGGACTCCGTTTAATAGATTTTCCTGGCACAACTGCTGTACTCCTCCGCTAATGGGCACTTTGCCCTGAGGTAAGTAAGCTAGCCTACAAGCACTATTGGAAGTGACCCCAAAAGGTTTCCCAAAAGGAATTCGGGAAACTTAACAAATAAAACAACAACAAAAATCAAACAAACATTAGCTGTGGCATACAGACTGAAGAGATCTACACCAAGTTCTGATTTGCTAGTGGTTCCCTCATCTCAAATTACTTTCATCAGTAACTGGAGAGAGAGATCTATCTCCAGACATTGGGATCCTTCCCCCTAGGGAATGATAATAGTAAAGTATCAGATGATGCTCTCTATGTCCTATACACCTTTTAAGAGATAAAATTTTGGGGCGCCTGGGTGGCTCAGTGGTTAAGCGTCTGCCTTCAGCTCAGGTCATGATCCCGGGGTCCTGGGATCGAGCCCCGCATCGGGCTCCCTGCTCAGCCGGAAACCTGCTTCTCCCTCTCCCACTCCCCCTGCTTGTGTTCCCTCTCTTGCTGTGTATCTCTCTGTCAAATAATTAAATAAAGTCTTAAAAAAAAAAGATAAAATTTCCTTCCAACAAACCTACAAAGTAAGCATGTCATTACTCATTTTAAAAATAAAGAAAGAAGGGCAGAAAGAGGGTAAGTTGCCCAAGGCCACAGCTGTTAAATAGCAGCACTGATATGGGACCTCAGCACTGTCTCCAGAATCCATGCATCTAAAAACTCCCTTTTCTAACCTGGTGGTGTTCACCTATTTTCTCGTTCACCTATCTACTGCGAGATGAACATAATGATTCCCCAGAAGATCCATCAGAGTCAGGAATATAGCCCTAGGTTGCAGGATAGAGCAAATTTTAGACTCAATCTTTCTGAATAGTAGTTTCAGCATGACCTCACAAGTGGTCAAACATTTTATTTTTTTATATTTTTAAAAAATATTTTATTTATTTATTTGAGAGACAGCACAAGCGGGGGAGGGAGAGGGAGAGAGAGAATTTCAAGCAGACTCCATGCTCAGCATGGAGCCCGAAGGAGGGCTCGATCCCATGACCCTGAGATCAGGACCTGAGCTGAAACCAAGAGTTGGAAGCTCAACCTACTGCACCACCCAAGCGCCCCTGGTCAAACATTTTTAAATAAGTGGTTAAATATTTCCTGATATTGTCTCCAATATCACGCATGTGTATGAACCAAAGGGGCTGACGTGTGCTCTCAGAACACAAAATCGATACTACAAATGAAGGGCACACTCTGGGATTGGCCATGTAGTATGACAGTTCACAAATTTTAAATATCTGCTTTTCAGAAGAGCTTCGAACAAGTTTAAGAGCCTCAGTGATATTCAGTCTGATTGGAAAGGTAGAGTTGTACAAACTTTACTAAGGAGACTCAACAGAAACCCACTAGTCAGACTTCCTAAGTTGTGTGACAACGTATTCATTTTCTTATAGTCACACCCAGGTGAAATCCGACAGGCTCAACAAACTCCACATATAACTAGTTGCTCTCTAGGGTACTAGAGCAAGCAGCAAATCCACCAAATCAATGTAGTGAGTATCATTTAACCAGTACACATTACCCCAAAAGTGGTGCACAACACAGGAAATGAATTTATTACACCATGATAGCACATTTAATTATCTAATACCAGCAACTAAAATCTCATGTTGTGTATACAAATTGGCACGTACACATTTTTATAGCAAGAACATAAACTTTTCAAACTGAAATGCCTAAACGGTTTTTAAAGATTACTTTCGCTAAGGTGAAATCTGGTCAGAAAATGAAAATGTAGGCCTTTCAGTCAGTGAAAATGCCAACTTGTCATTTTTAACCCCAAATAATCGGAATTACAGTGATTCGAGCAGTGCACCATCATCCACTGTCATCTAGCACAGCACAAAGCTTTTGTGTGAAATAGACCAAACAAAAGGTTGTTTTTTTTTTAATTACATAACTGCCTAATTTCTTGGACACTCCCCCCACCAACCACACAGCAGTCATCTAAATACTTCACGGCAACCCCAAAAGAAATGAAACTGGAATCTGGACTCCTTAATTTGCCACCTTTCAGAGATAAGGTTAATGGAATTAAGTTAACCATAAAGATTATTATAAATTGAATGCTGTATCCTTAGATGTCTGAGGTAATTTAATGCATTTTAATAAATATGAGGTTGGGAAACATAAAAGGAAAATTTATGGTACTAATTTAAACTGTATCTTTCCACATCTATTGTGCATGCTATGGCATAGCCCTTGATGTTTGTCAACTCACAAATATTGTTGAAGGGAAAGGATCGGGGCCCCAAATTTTCCAAAGAAATTGGAGTCAAATGCTCAATATAATATTGGGACCATTATATGAAATGAAAGTTATTTTCAAGTGATTCAGCTAGGAAATATTTTAAAATATCCATTGAGGGAAAATACATAAAGAAGCTAATCATAAGACAAATGATATTAATAATGATTACTTTTATTATCAATCTAATTATCAAGTTTAGGTTTACAAACCAAAATAAATTAAAAAAATGGTTTTACTATTTTTCATAGACATGTTTTTTAATTTATACTTTTTGTAAAAGATTTTATTTATTCATTTGAGAGAGACAGAGAACAAGCAGTGGGGAGGGGCAGAGGGAGAGAGACAGAGAAGTAGACTCCTCACTGAGCAGGGAGCCCGATGTGGGACTCGATCCCAGGACTTGGAGATCATGATCTGAGCCTAAAGGAGACGCTTAACCGACTGAGCCACCCAGGTGCCCCTTCTTTGTACTTTTACATATATTAACTAGAACACAGTATCAACTTGGTTTTTAAATTAGGATAACTTTTTTTTTAAAGATTTTATTTATTTGACAGAGAGAGACACAGAGAGAAAGGGAACACAAGCAGGGGGGGGTGGGAGAGGGAGAAGCAGGCTTCCCGCGGAGCAGGGAGCCCGATGTGTGACTCGATCCCAGGACCTTGGGATCATGACCTGAGCTGAAGGCAGACACTTAACCGACTGAACCACCCAGGTACCCCAAATTAGAATAACTTTTTTGTCATGGACATTACAATTTTATAAAAGGAAAGGTGGTGGTGGTGATGATGATTATATTATTATCAATATTGGGTATCACAGAAACTGTGCTCAATACTTTTCTTATGGCATCTTATAAAGTAATTGTTATGACGATAATTTTATATACAAGGAAATTGAGTCCTAGAAAGGTTACATAACTAGTTTAAGGTTATACTGCTAGAAAGTGAGGGTAAGTTTAAATTTAGATTATACCAAAGCTTGTTCTAAGCTTATTCTTTTGATTGCAGCATTATATTCTATTCCTATACCTAGAGAATAATATAACACAGTGTCCAAAATCTAGAATTCCTTTTATGCCTTAGGTTTAGAAGGCTGATGACAACCTTTGCAAGAAAACTGTTGTCAAAGTCCTTGTTGTTGATGGTTTTACTAAAAGGGAGGGGAAATGGTCTTGGGGGGATACTTTCCTATTACTTAATGTGTCACATTTTGTTAATATCCACGATCCATATATAGCCTTTTAGAAAATTAACCAAATGAGAGAAAGTTTCTTTTTTGTACTACTTACTCCTTCTAACTTTGTAGACGTTTATCCTGATAATGTGAAGAATAAGAACAGAGAAAAAAAAAAACACAGATGATATAAAAAGATTATCAGCTTTAAAAAATAAGCAAGAAAATGCAATCTGACACCAAAACAAATTAATATGAAGACGAGCATAAGTCCGATATCCCACGACACGGAATCTAAAAGAAATGACGAGGGGATTAGCAATTTGTTTTCTATAATTCTTCTCTGTTACCGCTGGAAAACTCACCATTTCTTTCCTCATGATTAACAAAGAGTGCAATTTCTAGAAGCCCGAGGTTCTGCTGTGAGTACCTTCAGCTTATTTTAAATTTGCCCATGATTGGGCCAGTCTATACCTAGTTGACAACCTAAGAGAACAGTAATAAATATTTCCTTCCAACCATGAATTAGACACTACACTAAGAGTTATTTATGTATTTTTAAAAACCTCATGGGGCAATTCTCTGTATTCAGTATCACTATTCATTTCATATATGAGAAAACTTGGAAAGTGTCCTTCCAGGTGAACCTGTTAGCCATGACCCTAGCCATCTTCCCCATTTCTCTGTTTTGTGGCCTCCTTAAACACATAAAGGCAGTTATGTGTCTGAGTCTTTGCACTAGCTATTCCTTCCTTCTGGAATGTTCTTCCCTAGTCTTTACATGACTGGTTCATCCTAGACAATATTTCAGCTGATACTACCTCTTCGGCAAAGCCTTTCTTCACTTCTGAAACCAGAGTACCCACCCACTCACTCACTTCATTTTATCCTCAGTGAAGTACTTATTATCTGACAGGTTTTTTGTTTATTTATAATAAGTACTTCATTGAGAATTTAGATAGATGTGAGATATAAAATATATATGACATGCTATTATTACATTATATATAATACATATTATTATATGTGTTATAATGTATATTATATATTGTAGAGGGTGCTTAACAGTGGGTATTTTGTAAACATTACAAAAACACTATTCCAAAATTTACTTGTCTCTCTATCCTTCTCATTTAATTTTTAGAACATTTTCACCACAGCATAATTACTATACCATAAAATTCATGCTTTTAAAGTGTACAAGTCAGTGATATTTAGTATATTCAGAGTTTTGCTACTGTCACCACTAACTAATGCAAAACATTTTCAACCACTTGGAAAAGAAACCTCACACCCATTAGCAGTCATTCTCCATTCTTTTTTTCCCTAGACCCTGGAAACTACTCATCTACTTTGTGTCTGTAATGATTTGCCTATTCTAGACATTTCATATGAATCTCATGATTTTTAAATTTTCCTAAATTGAGGGTATTAACATGTCAATAAAAATATCTAATATGTATTGAATACCTAATATGTAAGGGTTGGCAGCCTTACAAAGCACTTTTTTCAGTTGTTAAAAAAAATGAATCAGACAAATAATACATTATATGTTTAAAAAAAAAGATAGCAGGAGGGGAAGAATGAAGGGGGTGAAATCGGAGGGGGAGACAAACCATGAGAGACGATGGACTCTGAAAAACAAACTGAGGGTTCTAGAGGGGAGGGGGGTGGGGGGATGGGTTAGCCTGGTGATGGGTATTAAGGAGGGCATGTTCATGAAGCACCTGGTGTTATACACAAACAATGAATCATGGATCACTACATCAAAAACTAATGATGTTTAACATAACATAAAAAAAGAGCTCTAGGGGGAGGTAATAATAATAATTATAATAAAAACATTGGGAAGACAAAAAAAAATGAATCAGTTTAGCACTCATTTATGACAAAATAATTCCAAAAAATAGAACAACGAGAGGTGAAGGAAACACATGTATACTGAAATATATATGTTTTTTAATTTTTAAGAGACTTTCTTTTTATGTCTTTTAAAGTTCTTTAATGGACTTTATCTTTTTAACTTTAGTTTTGAGTTCACAGCAAAACTGAGCGGAAAGTACAGACACTTGCCATATACCCCCTGTCCCCACACATGCATTGCTTCTCCCATTATCAAATTCCCCATTAAAATGTTACAGTTGCTATAAGTGATAAACCTACACTGATACATCATAATCACCCAAAGTCCATGGTTTATCTTAATGTTCACTCTTGCTGTTGTACATCTTATAGGTTTGGATAAATGTATAAGGGCATACATCCATCATTATAGTACCATCCAGGATATTTTCACTGCCCTAAAAGTCCTCTGTGCTCTGACCATTCCTTCCCCTCTCCATGCTAATTCCTGGCCACCTGTGATCTTTTCATAGCTTTGCCTTTTCCAAAATGTCATGTAGTTGAAACCAAATAATATGTAGTCTTTTCAGATTGGCTTCTTTCACTTAGTAATATGCATTTAAGTTTCCTCCATGTTGTTTCGTGGCTGGATAGTTTTTTTTTTTTTTTTTTTTTTTTTAGTGTTACATAATATTCCATTGTCTAGACAGCTTATTTATCCATTCATTTATTGAAGGACATCTTGGTTGCTTCTAAGTTTTGGCAATTATGAATGAAGCTACTATAAACATCCATGTTCAGGATTTGCATGGAACCAATTTTCAATTCCTTTGGGTAAATACCAGGGTGTGCTATTGCTGGATCGTATGGTAAAAGTATGTGTTGTATAAAAGTGACCAAATTGTCTTGCAAAGTAGCTCTACCAATTTTAGGTTCCTATTAGCAGTGAATGAGAGGTCCTGCTGTTCCATATCCTCACCAGCATTTGGTGATTTAGATTTTGGCCATTCTAATAGGTGTGCAGTGGGATCTCATTTTTTAAATTTGCATCTCCCTGATGACATATGTGTATCTGTCATCTGTATATCCTCTTTGGTGGCTGTCTGTTAAGACCCTTTTGGTGGGTCTTTGGACCATTTTTTAATCAGGCTGTTTATTTACAAAGCACTTTTGTAAATAAACAGTTTACATTAGTTCATGTAATCCTTCTAACAACTGTAGAGGGTAATCACCATTAATATCCATATATAGATGCTGATGGAAAAACTAAGGTGAGTAAGTTTAAGAACTCCTAGTTAAAAATGTAGGAACCCGGGTTTAAACTGAGGCCCTGATCATAGGCATAACTTGAATGGTAACTTACTTTTGTTTTGTCACTCTGCGTCTCTCTTGCTCTTACTTGCTATTGTTTTAGTAGAGGAGTGAGGTGCTCACAGCGGTGTCTACTAAGGGCATTTGGGCATAGATAATGAACATCAGTTTCACCAGCAGAAACAGCTCTATCTTTACATGAGTAAGGAATGTAGGGGACAGCAAGGCACATATATTATTTCACTGAACACAAATTAATAAAACTGAAAATGTTCCTTTTCCCTCTCTCCTTTCTCTTATCCATAATTCCCCTGGTTGTCAATCATGAAATACTGTGGTCTTATATCAAAACCAGGAAAATTAAGGACTTGCATTTTGACTTAAATTCTAGTAAATAGAATTACTTTAAATATATAGGGGTATAAAAATACATATAAATAAACACTTGATTATTTGACATAACATTACATTTCGTTGATTCATAGCATGCATTTCATTCTTCTAGGACTCAAGATTATTTCAAAAGGAAGGTCCAGAATGGTATTTGGCATATTCCCCTCTTCAATAGCCTGATGATATTTGTGATTATGAATTGAATAAATTGCACTGGGTTAATAAACGTTTAAATACATTTTTAAAAATTATGAAAGTACTCATTTAACTATGCTTTTTTTGGTCTTTAAATTTATAACCAACAAGTATGCAATTTTTAAGTAGAATAACACACACCAGGGGGTAATATTTGAAATGACTGTGAATTTTGGTCTCTGGATGTTCTTGGCCTTTGCTCGTATGATTCACCACACCTTCTAGGCATGCAATTATCTCTTAACACCTCACAACCTGTCATGCAGTATGCCATTCCTTAAATGAGAATTTGCCCCAAGCATCATTATATACTTAGCTCTTAATAATTTTAATAGAAGCATCAACTAGTAGTTTCTGATGGGCAAAAAATATAAATGTTACCATTTAAAATATATTTTTCTTTCTGTAATAAAAGCCAAATCTTCATCTTCTATTCATAACTGGAATGATCCTTTAAGATCATTTGACTCCTATAATTAAATTGTAGAAGTTAAAATATGTCCAACTTAAAATTCAACCTAACATTCAAAGCTGTATGTGAACAGTGTGTATTGCATTTGTTTTACTGCATCTGCCAGGGAATGCACCACAACATCCTTTATAGATATTCAGATGAGGCACTCCACTAGAAATGAAGAAGGAGTGCAGCTAATCTTGGGCTTTCATTGGTTTGATTACTATTTCAACTTTAAATGGCTGTATGATAATCAGTGGGTGTGGAACAACCAGTACAGCTCAAGGAGCAATTGCCTTTAGTGGAAAAGCATAGTTCTAAAGAAGCAAAGTAAACTCCGAGAGACAATCGGTTCAGTCTTACACACCTCCCTGCCATAGTTTTAAAAGGAGCAGATGTGCTAAAAAGCCAGTGAGAAGATGGTTAATGTTTCTTAGGGTTCAAGCAGGAATAGAATCTCTAGCACCTGACTGCCCATATTTTGCACAACAATTTACTGCAGTGTATAATCTACATGAGTATCCCAATATGGGAATTTTTCATATCAGGAAATATTTATTTTTTTATTTTTATTATGTTCAGTTAGCCACCATATAGCACATCATTAGTTTTTTTTTTTTTAAGATTTTATTTATTTATTTGAGAGAGAGACAGCGAGAGAGGGAACACAAGCAGGGGGAGTGGGAGAGGGAGAAGCAGGCTTCCCGCCGAGCAGGGAGCCCGATGCGGGGCTCCATCCCAGGACCCCGGCATCATGACCTGAGCCGAAGGCATACGCTAAACGACTGAGCCACCCAGGTGCCCCGCACATCATTAGTTTTTGATGTAGTATTCAACGATTCAGTAGTTGCGTGTAATACCCAGTGCTCCTCGAAAGTATTCAAACCCTTAAAACAGAGTAAATTTAAACTTAAGAGTGATGCGTTTTTTTAAAAAGAGAACAGACAAAAAGAATCTGCTTCCTAGAGATTAAAGTAAAAGTGTTTATAATTACGTTGAGATGGACATTCATTCCTAAATAATATACTACACCTTTATGATTTTAGATGTCTGGGCAGACTTGTGAGTTACAATTACAAATGAGGTTAATGTGAAATAAAAACAATGAATGGGATTATACTAGCATCTCTTTTTTTAAGTGTTTAATTCCAGTTAGGTAACATAAAGTGTAATATCAGTTTCAGGTGTAAAATATAGTGATTCAACACTTCCTTACATCACCTGGTGCTCACCAGGAGGGCACTCCTTAATCCCCATCACCTGTTTCTCCCATCCCCCACCCCCTCCCCTCTGATAACCATCAGCGTATTCTCTGTAGTTAAGAGTCCGTTTCTCGATTTCCTTCTCTCTCTCTTGCTCTCATATTTTTTCCCTTTGCTTGTTTGTTTTCTTAAATTCCACATGAGTGAAATCATATGGTATTTACCTTTCTTTGACTTGTTTCACTTAGCATAATACCCTCTAGCTTCACCCATGTCATTGCAAATGGCAAGATTTCATTCTTTTTTTATGACTGAATAATATTCTACTGTGTGTGTGTGTGTGTGTGTGTGTGTGTGTGTGTGTGCGCGTGCGTGTGCGCGCGCATGCCATATGTTCTTTATCCATTCGTCAGTCGATGGACACTTGGGCTCTTTCCATAGCTTGGATACTGTAAAGAATGCTGCTATAAAGAGAGGGGTGCATATATCCCTTACTAGCATCTGTCTTAATAGGCCTCCATTTACCTGAATTTTTGGATAAACCAGAACTCCGCATTTCCTCTGTTAGATTCCTGATGGACCAAGATGGCCTGCTGAAAGATCTTAACTAGAAAACTACACTTTTTTTTTATTTATTTGACAGAGAGAGACACAGCGAGGGAGGGAACACAAGCAGGGGGGATGGGAGAGGAAGAAGCAGGCTTCCGGCAGAGCAGGGAGCCCAATGAGGGGCTCGACCCCAGGACCCTGGGATCACGACCTGAGCCGAAGGCAGACACCTAATGACTGAGCCACCCAGGCACCCCAGAAACCTACACTTTTAAGTTGAACTCTATACTGTGGTGGACCAAAGATAGCTGCAACATTTTTTGATAATCCTCCCATTGAAAAGGTAAAGTCTTTGTTTCCACGCTTTAATGTGAGTGGACTCTATGACTTCCTTGACAAATAGAAGAGGCTAGAAGAAATGCTCTGTTGCTTCCCAGGGGCAAGCATTAAGAGACTGGAAACTTACACTTCCTGCCTTCTGTATCATTTACTCTTGGACCCTCAACTACCATGTGAGAAGTTCAAAAACCGTAAGTCCACTCTGCTGGAGAGGCCACATGTAGGCACTAGGTCAGTGGTGTTGAGCAAATCTTCCAGTCAACCCCTGTAAAGCACCAGACATGTGAGTGGAGCTGTTTCGGATTCTTCTGCCCAGCCGCTTGACAGCTGGGTACCACTGCATGAGCACAGCGGATGTAACACGAAGTTGAAAAATCACCCCACTGACCTATGCCCAAATTCATGACTCACAGAAACATGAGATATAAATAGTGACTGCTGTTTGGAGCTAGTAAGTTTGGTCTAATTTGTTATTATAGCAATAGATAACCAGAACATATGGCTTACTAAGAGTCCACTGTGATTTTCATTCTTATTTATTTAATCAAATAATATAATTATATACTACATAATTACATGAAATAGGAGTAGAAAATAAAGCAATGTGTTCTTTCTCTAAAACTCAACTGAATTTGTGGGACAAAATCAGTAAAAGTGAACTGAAGAGGAAAGAAAAGGCCTTCCTGTGGGGGATATTATAAAACTACTAAAGGAATCTCCTCTCAGATTGTTTTGCAAATGCCTCCATGTTCTTTCTCCACTGCACAGGAACCAAAGTGTACAAGTCTCTAATCTGCACTCTAACTCCCTTAATTTTATGATGTCCTACTATCTGGTTGTAAAATCCCCATTCTCACTGCTGTTCCATGAACACATCAAACACACTCCCACCTTAGAGCATTTTTTTCCTAGTTGTTCACTCTCCCTGGAAGAGTTTCCCTACACAAGTCTAGCTCAGATCTCACCTACACAATGAAATCCACAGTGACACCACATTTCATACTGTGTTTCAGGTCATGGAACTCCTCAACTCCCTTACTCAACTACTTGGAATTTCCATTGCACTTAGATCCTTGATATATGGCATAATTTATTAACATAGCAACCATTACTGCCCTGACTGTGTGGAGTAAGAGGGTTTCCATCCGGAAGTGGATCAAAAAAGACGAACAGATAATTTTGAAGCTCAATTTCAGGACATCGTATAAAACAGTGAACAAAACACTAAGGCTTTTAAACTACATTCAAGACTATTAAGAAGAACTCGATGTTGTGAGCAAGGACAGTGACAGTGTGAGATCAACAAGCCTTCCTTGGCTATGCTGCAGTCTGGCATGGGATCCAATAAGCCAAGATGAAGCTCTATTAGGGTATTTCTGAAGGGATGGATGCAGCACCTCTAAATGGATACAGAGTTCATTTTTTATGCTATACTCTTTCAGGTAACCCAAAGCTTTTTCCATCTGAAATACCTTAGTTACTACAAGTCTCTGGAGTCAGAGTTAGATGTGAATGCTGAAGTCAACAAGTATAAGGCAAAAAGTATATATTTCACTTTTACTCGTGTCTCCAAAAATCCTATGCATTTTAGCTGCTGCTTTTTTTCCATGATGTATTTATACTGAATATTGCTCCTGGTTTTTATTTTAGCTAAAGAAACTGATTACTTACATTTGCTATAAAATTCTAAAATGTATTTTCTTTAAAAAAATACAAAAAGAATTCCAAATATCCATGAAATCTGATAGTAAGAGATTTTATTTGGATATGGTAGATACCTAAATACCAAGGACAAAAGTCATGGTCTCTGCCCTCAGGAAGCTTATGGTCTATGAACTTGGATATAAAGCCTGTCTGGGATCAAATCCTAGCTCTATCACTTAAATGTGATATTAAGCCAATTACTCAATTTTCTGAATCTCAATTTCCTTACCCACGAAAGGAAATTGTTAAGACTTCCCTTATAGTGTGTACTAATTAAATAAGAAAATCCAAAATAAGATTTCATTCTTTTTTTCATGGCTGAGTAATATTCCTGTGTGTGTCTGTGTGTGTGTGTGTGTGTGTGTGTGTGTGTGTGTGTGTGTGTGTGACATCTTCTTTATCCATTTATCAGTTGATAAACATGTGGGTTCTTTCCATAATTTGACTATTGTTGATAATGTTGCTGTTAACATTGGGGTGCATGTATCCCTTCAGATTAATATATTTGTGTCCTTTGGGTAAATACCTTGTGAGCACTGGGTGTTCTATGTAAGTATTGAATCACTAGATTCTACACCTGAAACTAATATTACACTGTACATTAACTGCAATTTAAATAAAAACTTGAAAAAAATAAAGAAAAACCAAAACAAGCTCATGCATGGGATGTGGCCCATATTAAGACTTAAAAAAGTAGCTAGCTATCACTATCTTTATTTTCCTGAAATGAACTACTAATAAAAAAAGAAAGAGGGAGAGAATAAAACTGATAACCTTCAATTAAAAATATTAACAATAGACCATGCTTTAAAATGATCAAAAATTTTAACATAATTTTGAAAAAAAAGTGATCAAATAGATTCACTACACTACTCACTATACGGTCCTTGCATTTGTATGGGATTTTTTAAAAAGTCTTATTATCAGACTTAGAAAATTAAAGGGATGAGAGAGTCATTACTTTTCCTAGCTTACTGATGAGAAAATGGTAGTAGTTTATTGAGAGCTACATGGGGGTTTTGATGGATTTTTTTTTTTACAAAGGGAATGTTGCATTTATATTTAGTGTATGTTTGTGTATATGTATATATGCATACATTAAAGCACACTGAAATCCACTGAAGATTTTTATCTGTGGAATATACTAGTAATTCTCTGTAGGAGAGAGGTAAGTGCACAAACAGAAAACTATTACAATATATTGCTATAACACAGAGAAAGTTATTTCTGTTAAATATATGACCATTTTATGGTCATTCGCAATGTTAAAAGCTGCTTCATCCAGCAATCATATTACCATTGTAACTCACCAGAAAATCTACTCTCTCTTTCCCTCAAATATATATAGTTATTTAAACCAAATGAACAGAAAAAAACAGTAGCATGTAGTTTAGGAACTAATGAAAATTTTAAAAGCAACAATCCCATTGAGAAGACAGAAGGTGGTACATTAGAAAAAAATTGCACATTATGGCAAGGGAAAATTTTCAGCAGTTTTTAAAATTAGTTCCAAATTGTTTCAATTAACAAATGTAGATGGTGTCATATTCATTATGTACACTTGACTCTGATATAACCCTTTATGGTTATAAATCATTTATATTTCAGAGAAAAGAATACGTGGTCAAAAATAACTGTATTTCTCACAAGGGACATGAAAGTCTCCCTTTTTTAAATTAGTACCTTAATGCCATACAATTTTTCAAAAAGGAATGCAAAACTACAAAGTAAAAAAATATGTGAAAATATATAAAAATGGGGATACATGAATTGGCCTCATGGAAATATTCCTAAAAAGTATTTAAGAATAAAACTGAAATATATAATAAGGTAAAAACAAATATTAAGACAATTGTTTAAAGGGATTTTACTGAAAGTTGTGTGCCACATTCATACTCACTTCTTTACCTTCATTGTAAAATTACATTTTGTCCATCAATTTTGCATCAAGCAAGACTCATCTACACTCTTGATAATTTAAATTCACAGAAATCTTTAAAAAGTAGCATAGGTAATTTCTTCATAATTTTAGGCAGGGGCAGAGGGAGAAGGAGAGAGAGAATCCCAAGCAGGCTGCACACTCCGCACAGAGCCTGATGCAGAGCTCAAACTCACAACCCTGAGATCAAGACCTGAGCCGAAACCAAGAGCCAGACGCTTAACCAACTGAGCCACTGAGGTGCCCCAATTTCTTTCACTATTTTTTAAGATTTTATTTGTCAGAGAGAGAGAGAAAGAGAGAACACAAGCAGGGGGAGGGGCAGGCAGAGGGAGAAGCAGGCCCCCCACTGAGCAGGGAGCCCCATGTGGGACTTGATCCCAGGACCCTGGGATCATCACCTGAGCTGAAGGCAGACACTTAACTGACTGAGCCACCCTGGTGTCCTTCTTTCACTTTTAATAGGGGAAAAAGAACTGCAGAAAGGCCCCAAAATCTTTAGTACTAAATATGTCACATGATGCAAAACACGTGTCTAATCAATAAAAAGAAATGGTAATCTTGACATACACTGTTCCTTCTGGTTTATTTCTAAAGCCATAGCCAAGAAGTTGTTAAACTATCAGTTGTGTTTTCATTCAGTCTTCTTTTTTTTTTAAGATTTTATTTATTTATTTGACAGAGAGAGACACAGCGAGAGAGAGAACACAAGCAGGGGGAGTGGGAGAGGGAGAAGCAGGCTTCCCGCCGAGCAGGGAGCCCGATGCAGGGCTCGATCCCAGGACCCTGGGATCATGACCTGAGCCGAAGGCAGACGCTTAACGACTGAGCCACCCAGGCGCCCCTCATTCAGTCTATTTCTTTCAAGCATTCCTATTTTAATAAATTAGGTTTCCTTTGAGCATTAGTAACTTTAGAAAAAAATACAAAACTCTAACAATCAGCAGCAATATTCAAAGTGTGAGAACTTCTAAAGTAGGGATGTCTTCTAGTCTCTGAATTCACACGAAATTGGTGTACAAACAATAATCCTGAATCTTTCTACCCCCCCACCACAAAGATGGAATGTTTCATATCTGCTTTTGTTTTGTTTTATTTTTCCTTAGATGAGAAAACACTGAAATAAGGAGGCAAAAACGTGTTCTGTCTCCCTGGCTCCATTTTTGTTTTTCCTCTTAAATCTTGCTGCCAGTTCAATGTCCACAATAGCCAAACTGTGGAAAGAGCCAAGATGTCCATCGACAGAGGAATGGATAAAGAAGATGTGGTATATATATATATACAATGGAATATTATGCAGCCATCACAAGGAATGAGATCTTGCCATTTGCAATGATGTGGATGGAACTGGAGGGAGTTATGCTGAGTGAAATAAGTCAATCAGAGAAAGACATGTATCATATGACCTCACTGATATGAGGAATTCTTAATCTCAGGAAACAAACTGAGGGTTGCTGGAGTGGTGGAGGGTGGGAGGGATGGGGTGGCTGGGTGATAGACACTGGGGAGGGTATGTGCTACGGTGAGCACTGTGAATTGTGCAAGACTGATGAATCACAGACCTGTACCTCTGAAACAAATAATGCAATAAATGTTAAGAAAAAAAAAAAAAAGAGGGCACCTGGGTGGCTCAGTTGGTTAAGCGACTGCCTTCGGCTCAGGTCATGATCCTGGAGTCCCAGGATCAAGTCCTGCATCGGGCTCCCTGCTCAGCAGTGAGTCTGCTTCTCCCTCGGGCCCTCACCCTCTCATGCTCTCTCTCTCTCTCTCTCTCTCAAATAAATAAAATCTTTAAAAAAAAAAAAAAGAAGAAGATAGGAGGGGAAGAATGAAGGGGGGGAAACTGGAGGGGGAGACGAACCATGAGAGACGATGGACTCTGAAAAACAAACTAAGGGTTCTATGGGGGGTGGGTTAGCCTGGTGATGGGTATTAAAGAGGGCACGTTCTACATGGAGCACTGGGTGTTATACACAATGAATCATGGAACCTACATCAAAAACTAATGATGTAATGTATGGTGATTAACATAACAATGAATAAAATAAAAAAAAATCTTGCTGCCAGTTACATTGACTTTTGTTTGTAGGAGTTTCTTTGTGTTTGTATTTGTTCCTTTCTACACAAGCTCCCTTCATGGGGTCTTTTGCCAACTCATTATATTATCCTTTTAGAATATGGTCAAAGACAAGCCCATATTAAAATCCAATTTTCATTTCTAAGAAGATACTGGAATTGCTCATGCATAGTTTAAAAGGATATCTTTCCTCACCTTTCACTTATTAAAAGAAAGTGATAACAATGACATTATTTTGAGTGATTTAATCACATTTTCTTATCCATGTGATTTTTGTCATCTAATTTAACAAAGTATGAGAGACGTGGCCTGATTACATATTATGTCCTCTTTCCAGAAGTACAATTCAGAAACTAACTTTGATATTTGCTTTTTTTTCTAAAATGCGCCCATAGATTCACCTACCTCTATCCTGCTTTATGGCTAATGACAATAATGTTAACTTTTCAATTATTTTAATGACCATAACACTTCTCTCTGCTTTCCTCAAAAATGGAAGCTTTTATGGTTTGGGAGGGCAAATATCCTGTGTTTGTTTTTTCTTTCTCCTTCTGTTGACCCAAGCTATTAATAGTCTTCACAATACCAATATAGGTTGTAATTTAGACTATGTTCACAAGCATTTCAAATCCAGACGCCTCCACAGGAGGCTCAGGCCTTAAAGAAATGCAGCCACTTGGAACCAGGGCTGTCTTCTGAGTCTTTGAGTCTCTCTGAAACATTAATTAAAATCCCTGGTAAATAAATAGGCAGATAGGCTACCTATCTGCAAAGAATGATTAGCAACCAATGGCTGAATGTTTTATGATTTCTACTTTTTAATATAAGGGTTTTGGCAACATCAATGCCTTAACCAAAGGAATGATAATGATAAAAACAAACTGGGACACCTGGCTGGCTCAGTCAGTAGAGCATGTGACTTTTGATCTTGGGGTCATGAGTTCAAGCCCCATGTTGGGTATACAAACAAAAATAACAACCAGAAGGCAGAATCAGACCTATAAATCCAGAGAACAAAATGATAGTTGCCAGAGGGGAGGGGGTGGGGGAATGGGCAAAATGGCTGAAGGGGACTAGGAGACACAGCCTTCCAGTTATGGAACGAATAAGTCATGGGAATAAAAGACACAGCACAGGGAATACAGTCAATGATACTGTAATAGCGATGCAGGGTGACAGATGGGAGCTACACTCGTGGTGAGCACAGCATAAGGTATAAACTTGTCGAATCACCATGTTGTACATCTGAAACTCATGTAACACTGTGTGTCAACTCTCCTCAAAAAAAAAAGTGCTAAAAAACCCAGCAGGAGTCCATAGTGTTTTAGAAAGCACAGTCTATACACACACACACACACACACACACACACACACACACATCAAACTAAAAAGAATCCCTTTCATTTCTGAAAACGTCCAAAGAAATTGTCCACCTGAACATCAGTGGAAAAGGAATCCGTTTCTTTTCATGATCTTTTTTCAATGCAAGTTTTTCCTAACGGTCAGAAAACCTAAGGAGTATACTTACGTCACCGCCACAGTATGTACTGCTGACAAAGACTCCCCATCTCAAGACACACCTCCACCAGGGCTCAAATATTTTAGGGCTTTGGTAATTCAAAGATGAATAAGATGGGGTACCTATCTTCAAAGAATTTACAGAGAACATCCATGCATATGGTATATACTAAACTAGATTAGAGTTTCATTTGTCCTAAACGATGGCAGGAAGATTAATTGTGAGAGATGATACTGTAAAGATAATACTTTAAAGATCTGGAAGACTGCCAGATTTTAATAAAAGGGGGGGATGTGGAACAGAAGGATTGGTGCTTTAAGAAGAGGGGTAAATGTAAATAATATGGTCTTGGTGATGGGCAATTCTGCCTATTTTCATTTCTCTATTTAAGATATACCTATTTTTACCCCACAGCATAGCTTAATATGACTTAATCCGCCTCTTCCAGCCCAAAGTCTAAATCATCAAACGTACAATAAGAAATTTATTTAGATGAGGCTTTTCTCTAAGTGCACAGAAGGCTACTGTGAGAAACTATATCAAACGCCTTCGTGGCATTGGCCTGATCTACCTACCAGAACTTTTGGGTACCATTAAGGAATTTTTTTTTAAGATTTTATTTATTTATTTGAGAGAGAGACAGAAACAGTGACAGAGAGCATGAATGGGAAGGAGAGGGAGAAGCAGGCTCCCCACTGAGCAGGGAACCTGACATGGGGCTTGATCCCAGGACCCTGGGATCATGACCCGAGCCGAAGGCAGACGCTTAACTGACTGAGCCACCCAGGCGCCCACTTTCAAGGAATTTTTACATCCTTTTTAAAATCCTTTCAAATAATTACTTGAATAATGTGTTAGATGATAAAAGATACATAAAGCTGATATCCAATGGAAGAGTAGGTCTGGCAGTTAAAATTCTTTATAGATAAATTAATATTTAAATTCCTCTCTATGGTATATCTGATTCCTGGGGCGGCTATAACGTACTGGGTGTTTAAAACAACCATCATTTATTGCCTCACAGAACAATTCCACCCATGCCATCCTTGGCCCGACATGGTGAGCGTCTCTCACTTCCTTCTTTCAAACTCTACTTACCCTCTAGTCAGGAGGCTAGAAATCCAAAATCAGGATTTTGGCCTGTTGGCAGGGCCATGTTCTCTCTGAAGCCTCAAGGGGAGAATCTGTTTCATGCCGTTCTCTTAGTTTCTGATATTGCCAACAATCCTTGGCTCACTAGCAATTTCTTGGCTTGTAGACGCCTCACTCATGTTTCTACTTCTGTTTTCACATGGCATTCTCCCTATCTGTCTCCTTCTCTGTATCTCCTCTTGTCTTCTTATAAGGACACTAGTCAGCATGTTAGATTAAGGGACCACCATATTCCAGTGCAACATCATCCTAATTCCATCTGCAACAACTCTATTTCCAAACAGTTCTGAGGAGAACATGAATTTGGGGATGGGGGTCCTCTCCAACCCAGGACACACAAGAATGCAATCCTCAATGAACTGGTTTCTGTCAATCTCTCAATTCTCAATTCAACCTCCTGCTTTCACATCCGACTTAGCTGGCAAACAAAACAGAGCTAATAAATGAAAAGCAATGCTTAGCTGATAAAAGGAGAGAGAGACCAAAGAGTAAGTAGGCATGAATTTGTTGGACAGATAAGTCATACTGAGGTATAAAGCTCCAAAAGTACGCAGAAACCAACTATAATTCATTTAGCTCAAGCACAACTGTGGTAATAAAAAGTCAGTACCTTATGACCTCATGCAAAATGATGACCTATATATTTCTGTGCTGATCATGCAGAATGCTTGCATACACAGGTAGAACATTCTACCTTTATTTCAGGTTCTAAATGCTCTGTTATACACTAAGTATTTGCTTGCCTCGTGTAGCCTGCGGCTCTCCAGCCTTTCTGTTCAGCCCTGTGCCCACCCGAGGAGCCAGAGGGATTTTTAGGAAGCTCCCAATGAGAGGCCCATCAAGTGCAGCTTCATCACAAATTGCTATGACTCTGGTTTCAAGCCAGGTTCTTGCTTTGTTTCTTAGGACTCATTGTTTGCCCCGTGCTCCAGGAAGTTGCTTTCCTCTTCATCCTTCTCGGGCCCGAGCTCCTAACCGGAAAGAGTACTTTTGACTCTCTGATCCTATCTTCCTAGACCAGCACTGTAACCCTCCATTGGCCATGCTCAGAATGAGTTGGGCGATAATCTATCACTTTGACACCTGGCTCTATTTCTTCACATTATCTACCAACCCAAGGTCCCAAGACCTTCACTTCCTGCTCCTGTTAATCAGGTACACCTACCTATTACCCGTTATGGAACACACCTGTTGGTGACAAAGGCAGCACAACCTCCCTCCTGTTGCTCATACCTAGTGCTCCAGGACCCCAGGGAATTGCCCTACTCCTTGGCTAGCCAGTCTCTAGAACCTAGTCATCATTCATTTGGGCTGTACATAAACCAAACCCCATTTAAATCACATTAATCTGCCCACGACTCTCATTTCTCAATCAAACTGACATTTTAAATGTCAGATGAGTTATAGTATATCACTCGAGTGATCATGACAACATATTCCCTTCTATTTAGGAGATGAAATGGCTGCTTACATCAATATTTTTAAATACTGAAGGAAGCAAGTGTCAAAAGTATGTACATTAATGATGAATTTACTACTTCGATATCCTACAGGCCTAAAATATAGAAGTCACATTTCCAATAATGCTCAGCCTCTAGTAACTTATTCTGACAGCCAAAATTGATAGCTAACATTCACTAGGTACCTACCATATATGAACAATTTTACAAATACTGTGTCATAAAATATGCATATCATTATTATTCTTCCCACTTCATAAATACAGGTTTAATGAGGTTCTGTAAATTTTTTAGCATTACAGTGAAAAATATCTGAGTCTTTCATTCAGAATAAGCAGCGCCTTAGTGGGTACAGAGAATGTTTGTTTCCCTTGAAACTTCATAAGTTGAAACCAAATCCTCATGTGATGGTATTAGGAGGTGGGCGCTTTGGGAGATGATGAGGTCATGAGGGCAGACCCCTCATGAATGGGATTAGGATTTTTCTAAAAGGGACTCAAATGAACCCATCCCTCTTCCCACTATGTGAGGACCCTGAGAGAGAAGACAACCGTGAACTAAGAAGCAGGTCCTCACCAGACACACTGAATCTTCTGGCACCTCGGTCTTGGACTTCCCAGCCTTCAGAACTCCAAGAAACACATTACTATTGTTTTAAGCCAGGTGCTCTACAGTATTGTTTGACAGCACCCTGAGTGGACCAAGAGAGTAGGTGTGCTCTACCTCCTTGCCACCCATTCTGGACCCTCGCTTTATAATTTTTAAAATAAAATCAACATCTTACCTCTATAGTTTTTATGCTTTGTACTTTCAACTGCCCAGATTTCTTTCACATTTCTGCATGTGACAATGAGTCTGACCAACGATGGTCCCAAGCCTGCCATTAAGTGGATGCTGGCAAAGCAGCGGCTTCCACACACCTCCACAAAACACCTCTTTCATGGTCAGACTTAGCAGACCAGCTTCTCAGATTTTCACACAAACTGAACTTTTCCATCCATGCCATCTTGGGGCTGACGTGGTGAATGTCTCTGACTTCCTCCTTTCAAACTCCACTTTCTCAGCTCTAAAGCCCATATTAAATCCTATTATTCTCAGTGTATCTGAAAGGTCTTTTATGTTTTGACTGAACCTTTTACTTTGCATTCCTGGATTTTTTTTTTTTTTTAACTTCTATGCCTGTCCCCTTCATAATCTTCTTGATTAAAACGACAACAACAGGCCAACCTCTAGACGATATGGCACCTTTGAAGAAGTAAAAGAAAGTCATCCACTAGGGTAGACTCAGCCACCAGGACCAGTCGGGACAGGAACAATGCCTTTATGTGAAAGAAGGCTCTACTTCCTCGGGGCAGACACAGCCCCATGCCAGGGAGCATAGCTTGGGTGCCTTTATGAAAGGCTGGATTTCAGCCTCACTTACCCCGCCTCACAATGCCTGGGCCAAACATGCCTGGGCAGTGAAAAATAGCACAATGGTACATGACATCCTGAAATGCATTCCACTACAATAAATAAATAACTTGGGTAAGACAAAGGTGAATTCAAAAAATCTGTTATTAAAAAGCCAAAAAAGAAAAAAAAGATTTTCAAGTCCTCCAGTGATCTTAGATGGTAATGTCTGAAGAAGACACTGAATATAATACCAATATTTGACCCCATTTATCAAGGGTAAATGTGATTCTTTCAAAGGAAGTTTGGTAGATATCAAGACCTTACTATCTCTGTAAAATCTACATGATAACATTTGTCTTGCCTGGCCAGTGACAATCCACTGAAGTCATAGAGACAGTAGATTTTTAGCAAACTTTAATGTGGTATAATAACATTTAAAGACAAAACTAAGAGTTTTTATACTTTTTTTCATACTGAGATTTGAGCAATATAAATGGATTAAATTCCCAACCTTGGTGCTAAAGATTGTCTTTTATTCTAATAATCACTCTGAAATTTTATAACAGATTTGATATTACAGAGCTCTTTGCATTGGCGTAAGATTTTATTGCTTACAGAGTATTTCACATACCTCATTGAATATTTAAGCAAAACATTAGAGGGAAAATTACTGACACCATTTTACGGATGAAAATTTGAGTCTCAGTGTACTCAAATGACCTTTCTTTTTTTTTTTTTAAAGAACTTTGTTAGAAGTTGTAGGTAACTCACTCCAACCAAAAGCAATTTCTTTCCTTTTTTTAAAAAAAAGAATTTTATTCATTTATTTGAGAAAGCAAGCATAAGCAGGGGAAGGGGCAGAAGGAGAAGCAGGCTCCCCACTGAGCAGGGAGCCCCACGTGGGACTAAATCCCAGGACCCCGGGATCATGACCTCAGCCAAAGGCAGATGCTTAATCGACTGAGCCACCCAGGTGACCCTTAAATAACCTTTCTAAGAGCAACATAGGACTTTTGATTTTATCAAAAAACCCTGTGACTGACACTTCATTTATTGAGCTCTGCTCTAAGGGCATTCCCAAAACATGTATCCTTCCCAAGATAGCCTTGAATCTCTCATCACCAGATGATATAATTCCTCCTTCCTATATCACAAAACCTATCCTGGACTCTATATCTGCCACTAAGGCATCCAAGCCTGGACAGAATTTACCTTACAAGGCTCTGGCATTTCTTTCTTTCTTTCTTTCTTTTTTTTTTTTTTGTCATTTTTACCAAATTATATTCCTTTTGCTTCCATAAGTTAGCAACATTTAACCTACTCCTGGAACACTGCTCAAACTGCCCTGAAGTTATGCAGTGACTAAGTTATTTCCCATTCATATTTCCAAAGTTAATCTCTCATCATGGAATAATTAGAGCTAGAAATGAGCCTTGACACACTACATCTGCGGATGAGGAGTGTGGAGGTAAGTGACTTGGGCCATAAGAGGCAAAAAGTGAAGCCTTTGGGGGAGAGCAACTTACACTCTGTAAGTTCAAATCGCACAGCTACAACCTGCTAGGTCTGTGATTTGTAAATTGCAAAAGTTATATTCCTTTCCGTTAAGAGATTAGTACTAAAAACTACCTGTCACACAAGGTTTTCTAGAAAGTCCAATAATATAACTATGTGAAAACGCTCTGAAATTATCAAGTGCCATTCAAATATCAAATATCATTTTAACCATCAGCTTATGAGCAAATGATTAGGGACCGAGACTGCCAAACACATACTTAAATCAATGCAATAGAGGCTTTAGACTATAGCCAAGACATTCAATCATGTTTTTTTAGAAGATTTTTTTATTTTATTGTTTAAGTGATCTCTACACCCAATGAGGGGCTCAAACTCACAACCGCGAGATCAAGAGTCAAGCGCTCTACTGACTGAGCCAGCCAAACACCCTTCAATCATGTTTTAAGAAGAGCAATCTTACAGGATACTCTGAAAGGGAAAGAAAGATTAGTAAGAAAATGGAGATGAAGTGCTAGAGGAGGGTAATAGCCATTATAACATGAACAAAGGGAACGGATGTCAGTAACAGGTCAAAAGCAGATTTGATAGGAATTGACAGTAAAAAGAAGGAAAAACATTCGAAACTTACTCCAAGATTCTGGGCCCTAGGGAGTGGAAGAGTCAGGACACTAATGTTAGAATAGTGGGAGCAAGTCAGAAAAAAATTCAAGAATCAGAAAGCAAACAAATGTTGTTTGGTTTTGGATATTTTCAAAGCCACAACCTAAAGAGACAGACTGTTCTTTGCTGAATCAATCTAAATCATAATCAGCCCTGTTTATATGCTCTTTTGGGCATTTTCACATTCTCACTCATTTAACTTACTGTAAAATTTTCAATGCTTTAAATTTGTGTAAGAAATTCATGTCATGTGTTTGTGCTCCAAAAATTTTTAGTACCCTAATAAGAAGTTTTACTGCTCCTGAGAATGACCTACAATATTATGTGATCATTTCTTCTATTAGTCTAGCAACAGCATAATCTGTTGATTGAAGTTGGACATTTTAAAATTCTCCAATAATTAAACTGAAGGGAAGCCCACTTTTGCTGCAAGTCCACAGTGCACGGTATGCAAATAGACCTTCCCAGCTTCCCTTGGCTTCACTTAATATAGATTCAAAAAAATATACAAGGCGGCTCAGTCAGTTAAGCATCTGCCTTCCACTCAGTTTATGATCCCAGGGTCCGGGGATCCAGCCCCACAGCGGGCCCTCTGTTCGGTGGGGAGCCTGCTTCTCCCTTTCCCTCTGCTGCTTCCCCTGCTTGTGCTCTCTCTCTCTCTCTCTCGGTCTCTCACAAATAAATAAAATCTTTAAAATGTGTATATATATATATATATATATATATACACAATTTCAAAAGGAACCCTTAGCATGTTCATCTTCACATAAAACATTGTGATATGTCAGGCCAGTAATATGAAAATGATGGAATAAGATCCTCATAGAATAGATATTTATAGGATGCCTCTTCAGTAAAGAGACCATTTAAAAAGACACACAAGTTTTAGGAGAAATGTGCTCAGGATTGTATTGCCCCCCCCCCCTTACTCATAAAGATAAGGTGATCATGTAACTTACAGAGTGATGTATTGAAAGTTAAAAGTTCTTCAAGGTAAACACATTCTCAACTTCCAAAGTACAAACAAAGTGCAAATCAACCCACTCATGTGTTTTCCAACATAAAAACTTAGAAAGTTGTCAGGTTCTTGTGAGCCTCTGCTACCCACAGACAATATGTTGCTAAATGTTGTGAGTTCTTTTTTGTTGTATTGCATGCCTTAATAACTTTCCTCCCTTCACTTGCCAAAATGAAACCCATATGCTTCCCCCCCCGCCACCACAGGATTCTCCAGCAAAGACTGTAGCTACTATTCCTGATTATTTTTATATATTGAGTTTTCGTACAATAATTCCAAGGTCACTTTGTCTCGAAATTTGCAAATTGTTAGAGACCAAGGCTGGTCCATGCCCTCAAAGAGTGTTAATTAGTTGAAGACAGAATATTCCACACACAAAAGAAGTTGACGGAATATACACAAAGTAAATTTTTCACAAAAAGTTGATGAAAACATGTGCCAAATTCATGTGTGGCTTGTGATCATGTTTCATCATTTTGCCATATATATGGAAATTTAAAAAAATTAAATATACCTATTACTTAATTTTGAAAAACTTGTCCATTTTTAAGCTCTATACTATTTTTGGAAACTTTACAACTTAAGTATTTTTTACTTGCTAAGGATAGGACTCTTTAATTGAAATCATCATTCTTGATGCTTAACCAATTTAAAGATCAAGAAATTCACCTTGAGATTATCAATAATAAACAGACATGATAAAATCCAGTGATCCAGTAGTTCATGAACACCCTGATTTATTTTCTAAGAACAGATAACCAGAGTTATAGAAGTACCATATATCTTTATTTTCAAAGTATCAACTCTTTTCAAGGGTAATTATTGATACACTATTTTCACAGTATACCTTTCAACCAGGTATCAAAAAATGTAGTATAGATCAGAAAATAAGAGGCCTGATTAATAACTTCCAGGGCTGAAATGCAAACCTTAAGTGCTGAAACACGTTCTAGCACAACAGGGTCCACAGATAACTCAGTGATTCTGCCTTCTTTCTTCTCCTGGCCTGCCAGCAAGCACGGCTTATAGATCACTGCACTTGCCTACCAAATCCAGATGGGACCTTCTCATCACTGCAGTCTAAGGAGATACCACCAATTAATTAGAGTTGGCACTTGAGGTTATCCTCTGCTCTCTTTTTCTCTTTTATTTCTTGTTGGCACCCAGACCTAGCTAAATTAAAAACTTATTAACTATCTCTGTCATGTGACATTAAGAAATTTCAAGACGTGATTGCTTAAATTTGCAGATTTGGAACTAGAAGGGAGTTAAGCCCAGGGACTAAATTTACATTTGATTAGTAGTGTAAAGTTCCCTACTTCATCCTAGTGAACTCGCTGGCTTTACTAAGTAATTCTTAAGACAACATGTCTTACCATTCTGACAAACCCACAGAACTTCTGCTCCTTCCTCCTACATGTCAGTATGGGTTTCAGCACTCCATGGGAAGAAACACAATTTTCTTTCTCTAGTCTGAGTTCATAATTGGAAGTGGGAATAAGAAGTGAAGGCGAAAATCCCTTCAACTTCTGCAACAGACACAGATCACCTCTCATTTCTGTCTAGTTTAAGCACATTCAATAAACAAGAACATCCATCAAAGACTATTTCTGTAGCCTGAGGAAATGTGGAGAGTGCATGGGAACAATGCTAGCCTTCTTTTTCTAGCACTTTTTTGAGAATCCACAACTATCTTTAGAAAGTATGATTTATAACTATTAATTAAACAGTGAATAACTCCAACTATTCCACCTGACTTTGAGATGGACGCATTAGAATACAAACAAGAAAAGGAAGCATGCATAAAATGCATTTTAGAGAAAGTTCGGCAATGAAATATTTCTCAACTGACAGACAACATAGAATCACAATTTCATCTATGTGTTTTTTTTTTTACCCCAGTTACTCTAGGTACTTATGTATAAAAACATATTAAAATAGATACCAGAGTGCAGTATGGTGACTATAGTTAACAATACTGTATTGCATATTGGCAAGTTGCTAAGAGAGTAGATCTTAAAAGTTCTTGTCATGGGGCACCTGGGTGGCTCAGTCGAAGTGTCTGCCTTCAGCTCAGGTCATGATCCTGGAGTCCCTGGATCGAGTCCGGCATCGGGCTCCCTGCTCAGTGGGGAGTCTACTTCTCCCTCTGCCCTTCACCCTGCTCTCTCTCTCTCTCTCTCTCTCAAAAAAAGTTCTTGTCACAAAAAAATTTTAACTATGTATGCCAATGGATGCTACTGTGGTGATTGTGTTTCATCTTTTTGCCATATATATAAATACTGAATCCTTATGTTGTGCACCTGAAACTAACACAACATGCTATGTCAATTACATGTCAATAAAAAAATAGGTACCAGACCAGGAGAAGTAGGAAACAAAGGGACAAAGAAAAGATTTTGCAATGACCAATGCTAGTTGTTTAGAGAAAATAGAATGAAGGTGCTCGCAGCCTCAGAAGAAAACAAAGGCATCAAGTAAAAAGAGTAATGAAAAGAAAACATACAGGATGGGATGATTTGGTGTTAAAAGTCAAGCCAAAAAAGCTGTATAGAGCAGAAACTGAGGATAAGGCAAACTCTGAAGTTTTGATGTATAGGAAGAGAGGAAGGTAACTGAAAGTGACTAATGGTGTTGTTTTAGCAACAGAAGAGGAGTTGGAGGGCAGCTCTCTGAACTGATTGGAAAGGATGAGGCAGGAATGAAAGTGCTCAGTGTGGGAACTGGGAGATGGGAAGATACAGGGAGACCAGGCCAGGAGAGATCGCAGTCTTGAAGTCCAGATTTTTAAAATATGATGGAGTGATTGATAGAGATGGGATAGTAGTCTGGATGTTAGAAGGAAACATATCTCAACTTTATCATTCTCAGTCATCACTGAGAAAGGGAAAGAAATAATTTAACAGGAAAGATAAGTTTGCAGGAAATTAAAAGTGAAATAAGATACATGAGGAGATGTGAGAAAGAGATCAACAGAGAATTTTTCTTCAAAAAACACAAGTAAATTTTAGAGATATTTCTATTCCCAAAGAGTAATCAAGACTATTAAATAAATTAAAACTTCTCTTAAAAAAAACACAGCACAACTTCCCATATACAGATGAATTCAAAAAAGAAAATACTTGATTTCTAAATTGTGAACATATGGATTGATGTTGATTTATAGCATTTTCAGGTCACTATTCTATTACATATTTCAGTGAAATTACTTCCTATTTTTTTCTGGTATTATGGAATGTGCATCCAGAAAAAGCAGGCATCCTAGTTTGTACATTTAGATCTACTTTTAGATAAATTTCCTTTTTCTATGATTTTTGCTCTCTTCAGTTCAAATGTATTATAGTGAAAAGAACTTTGGACTGGAAGTCTTGGTTGGGCTTTATTCTGAGTATGTGTGTACACACACACACTGGGTGGACATGGATGGGTCTTTGAAACTAGGTTGCCTTTTACTATTCTATCAAGTAAAAAGATTACTTTCTACCTAAGTCAATTTAGAAGATTATCAAAGGAATATTAGCATGGTTGAAAGTGGTTTAAATTAGAAAAAGCACCATCAACCTCCATCCATCATTCACTGATTTGCTTATCCATTCCACAAATTAAGTACCCTCTACAGACCAGGTATTGTCTGTGCTCTGGGATTACATGTGTGAATGAAACTAGTACTGCCCATGCTCTCCCATTATGTATTTATATTATTAACAAATTACCTATTTCTGAGAGGTCCTGAGCATTCTCACTGTGGTAGGAAACAATGCTTAAATAAGTTTTGCTGAAGAACATTAAAACACATGCTTGTGGAAGCCGAGGGGCAATCCAGATCATTGTCTTTTGTTCAGTTTATTTTTCTGTTGTTATTGATTTTTTTTTTTTGTTTCAAGTTTTTATTTAAATTCCAGTTAGTTAACATATAGTGTAGTATTCATTTCGGGAGTAGAATTTATATTTACAACACTCAGGGCTCATTACAAGTGCCCTCCTTAAAACCCATCACCCGTTTAACCCATCCACCTGCCCATCTCCCTCAGCTCTGTTGCTATTCTTCGATGATTTTAATGTAAATAAAATACTTCAGGTCTTCCTCATTGCACAACTTTGGGGAGCACAGTTCATATAGAACGTGATATGAATGGCGTGCCCTTGAATTTGTACACTAAGTAGTACCACTTCAATTTATCTTCTCCAGTTTGATTAATAACACTTTGAAGCATTTCAACTGTGTGTTTTAAAACAAATTCAGACTTACAAGAAAGTTTCAGAAATTAAATCACATATTCCCATATACCCTTCACCCAGAAACTTTTTTTTAACTTCCTCCAAATTATAAATTGTTTTGTCTGTATTTGAGGGCCAAGTTCTACTCAGAACAACTGTATAATGAAAACCTGTTTAAATGTGTTTGGCATACAAAAGTAATTTTGGGAAAAGGTTGAGTATAGAAAAATAAGATGGCTTAATTATTATATTTATCTTTAAGCATGGGGGACCAAAACTTCTCATAGAAATACCATGTATGGAAATAGCAGAGCCAAAGAATTAAAAGCTTGGACTTGGGAACGAGATGGCTCAGGGTCAGTTTCCATTTACTACTCGGAGTTGTGTGACCTTGAGCATGTTCATTAATCATCCAGTGTCTTAATTTCCTTGTCCATAAACTGAGAATAATACTGTGTATCTTTCAGGAGACAAACTGAGGGTTGCTGGAGTGGTGGGGGGTGGGAGGGATGGGGCGGCTGGGTGGTAGACATTGGGGAGGGTATGTGCTATGGTGAGCGCTGTGAACTGTGCAAGACTGTTGAATCACAGATCTGTGCCTCTGAAACAATACATTATATGTTAAAAAAAAAAAAAGAAGAAGAAGATAGCAGGAGGGGAAGAATGAAGAGGGGGGAAATCGGAGGGGGAGATGAACAATGAGAGACAATGGACTCTGAGTGTTCTAGAGGGGAGGGGGGTGGGAGGATGGGTTAGCCCGGTGATGGGTATTAAAGAGGGCACGTTCTGCATGGAGCACTGGTTGTTACACGCAAATAATGAACCATGGAACACTACATCAAAAACTAATGATGTAGGGCACCAGGGTGGCTCAGTTGTTAAGCGTCTGCCTTTGGCTCAGGTCCTGATCCCAGGGTCCTGGGATCGAGCCCCACATCGGGCTCCCTGATCAGCTGGAAGCCTGCTTCTCCCTCTCCCACTCCCCTTGCTTGTGTTCCCTCTCTCGCTGTGTCTCTCTCTATCAAATAAGTAAATAAAATCTTTAAAAAAAAAACTAATGATGTAATGTATGGTGATTAACATTACAATTAAAAAATAAGAAAAACTGTGTATCTTTTAAAGGTTTTGTGGGGATTAAATGAGTTAATATTTACAAAGTGCTTAGAATAGTGTCTGGCACTAAGTAAGCACCATTAATGGTTTGATATAAATAATTTGACAGGCAAACCAACAGCACTCTTTCTGTTTTGTAATATAAGACCATGGCTACATCTAAAGTCTAAAATAATAAGAAATATTGGTGGAAAAGGGAGTGCGGCACATATGTAAGTGTACTTAGGTGTTTATTTTATTTCTAAGTTTCCAGGGTTCTATTCGACATAGTGAAATGAAACTGTGTGATTAAATGAGGCTTAGCTTTAAAGGCAAACATACATAAAATGCGGCAGTTACTGTCATTATGTAATATACAGAAGTAACTTCATTCACTGTTTGTTTTTTAACATCACAAGGGACTTTGGGATCCTACAATACTGCCCAGTCTTAATTCTGACCTTCATTTTTACTTTACGGTATTGGGACTATAGATAAAGTGCTCAGGTGTTTTGTTAATCTGTAGATCATAAGCCAGGTTCCGAACACTGGTTTTCAAATTAAAATCCTAGAAAGTTCTTGATATATAGATTCTTATAAACTTGAATTCAGATAATTTAGGTCTTAAGATAAATTTAAACTTACCATGTTTGGAAACATCAAGGTAAGTGGACATGTTGGGGACACAAAAACCCCATGAGTGCTCTTGGGGAAGAACAGAAGAGGTAAACAGAAGTTAGAAATGGACATTGGAAAACAAAAAAGGTAGACCAGCAGAAATTATCAAACTTGCCGGCAAAGAGTTATGGGATCAAGGCCAGTACACACTGAGATGTACTGATGAGGCCTGAATGGGGGTTAGCCAGCATTACTGATGGGAAGAGACTTTTGAGGCTAATGGAAACGAAATGAATAGTGTTAAAAAGAAAAAAGAATAGGACCCAAAAGGATTCATTGGTGCTAAGCCCACATCACCAAAGCACAGCTTAATACCTAACTCATTTGCACTTTCAGTGTGCCCCAGGAAGATAGTCTTAACTAGTCAGTCTAAAATTTTCTGGTCAGTACCAGTGAGGAAATCTGCCACACAGACCTTTCCATCCCCCAAACGAAGATGAGGTAATCTGCTCTTTCCTCATCCCTTTCCCTCTTCTGCCTATAAAAACCTGCCATTTTGTACAGCTCCTTGGTGTTCCTTTCTCCTTCCCAGTTGGGGTGCTGCCTGATTCATGAATCAACCAGTAAAGCCAACTAGATCCTTAAATTTTGATTGGTTGAATTTTTGTTGTTTAACAGTAGAAAGGCATGAAGGATACAAGTAGATCTCTAAGTGAAATACAACCAATTTTAGGACTGAGGATTTCAAATAAAAGACAGTATAGAAAAAGGGTTATTACATGAGCAATAAAACTGGCAATGAATACATCAAGGCCTCATCAAGGCCTGAATATTTTTTGAATTTCGAAATAAGACCTTTTTCAACTCTCTATAAGAGAGTAAACTTTCTCAGCCTCTATTGATTCTAGTGCATTCACAGAAGGTTTCTGCACATTTGTTTTTCATCTGATCCACCTTTAACAGTATCGGAGCCTCCTAAATATGTAAATGCTTATAGTATCTAATGAGCAGAAAAACCAAATCACTGTTCATAACATTTCAACTGAACTCAAGCTTACTTAAAGCTCTCTCAGAATTCTAAATGCTGTACATTTACAAAAATCAATGGCTAGAAAATGTAACTGTCAAGAAAACTGCTTTAGTTACTATTTATTGGAGTAAATTTACTGGACACTAAGGCCACTGGAACAATACAAGTGCTCTCTATACCCTAGAGCTACCAATTTATTGATGGGGTTAACAATCTTTGGACGACAGCTTACTTTTCTTCTGAATCCAGTCTAAGGATCCCATTAAATATATTTCTGAACAACACTGAAAATGCCTACATGAAAGTTTAAACCAATTTCAAGTGTTTGAGTTAAAGGACTAAACAAAGACAGACACTTCCTTCCAGGCAATGGCCAGACATCGAAATTAAAGATTGACGCCGACTGTCAAGATTTAACAGGTTAGGGAATCCGACTTGAATTGTAATGTCTACTGGCTTAAAATCTGACTTAATATTTTCTCAGAATATTTCATTCATCAGATGGTTTATTTGCTACTGGTTATTTACCAATTACTGTCATATGTGCCGATGAGAAATAAACTCTTGATGAACCCAGAGTCTAGGGCAAGAGTGAGAAAAGCAGTCAATAGAACCAAGTACAGAGAAGGGTCTCTGAACAGATCTCCACGTAACCAATGTCTACTTAGCTAACTTGCTAGATTAACAAACACTCTGCATTTCTTCTAGAACGTACACTGGCTACTCCTTTCCTTAAGGTAAAATGGATTCTTGTAGACAATCCTCAACTCCCTGGTAGGCACACAGGTTCTGCTCCCACTAGGTGAGTAGGTGCCCAAGTCAAGTTAATTAAGCCAGCTATAATTATTTCTAGAGTTATATAAATTAAGTAAAGATTCTCAACTGACAAACGGTAAATTCTATAATGACAAGGGCCTTGCAATCTCCAAGTAACTAGAATAGATTCTACTCAGTATTTATTGCTTAAATGAATATAATTACAAAAATTCACTTACACAAAAACTAAATTGAGCACTTTAAAATTTGATTAAAAAGGCTTTAGTTCTCTATGCAGATTGCTTCAGAGGTTTCTTTATTTTTATTAATTTTTTTTTAATTTGAGCATAGTTGACAGTGTTAGTTTCTGGTGTACCACATGGTGATTCCATATCTCTAAATGTTATCCTCTGCTCCCCACAAGTGTAGCTCCCATCTGTCACCATACAACACTATTACAGTACCACTGACTATATCTCCTATGCTGTGCCTTTTATTCTCATGATCTACTCACTCCGTAACTGGAAGCCCATGCCTCCCACTCCCCTTCACCCACTGTGCTCATCCCCCCATCCCCCTCCCTACCAGCAACTGTCAGTTTGCTCTCTGTATTTACAGGTCTGATGCTGCTTTTTAACAGGTGTCTTTTCATTCTCATTCAAATATAAAGAAACTGAAACTGGAAATTATATTTTAGACTAGCTCTGGCCAATAAAAATTTAATGCAAGCTCTGTATGTAATTTTAAAATTTCAAATCCCTACACTAAAAATCTAAAGAGGGTGAAATTAAATTTAGTAATATATTTTATTTAACTTAATATACCCAAAATATTATATTTCAAGATGGAATCGATATAAAATTATTAATGAGATATTTCTTGTTATTTTCATACTGAGTCTTCAAAATCCAGGACAAATTTTACATTTACAGCACAGTCCAATTCATGTGCTCGGTAGCCACACACGGCATGAGTCTACTATATTGGCAACAACAGAAAGAGATAATGCGATTCTAATTGATGCATAGAAAGAGAAAAATGACCTCATTCTCATTTGTGAATTTCTGTATTAGGCGTGAAGTCTAGGTCGCAGAACATTTTTAAAAACATTTTTTTCCTTTTAAAATTTCTATTTAAATTTAAAAACATTTTAAGAAAGAATTTTCATTACATCTAGACTCATTGTGAGAGTGCCTTATCTATGGCCTTCTCCTTCATAAACCTGTTTCTTTTTAAATCCCATTAGAAAAGTAAAACTTACTACAGATATTTGGGAATACAGCAGAATAAGATGTAGAGAAAAACATCATCAGTAGTTTCAGTAACCAAGTAAACCATTAGTTTGCTGAACTTTCGTAACTTGTTGATGGCAAAGTTACTTTCCCTGGGGAAGTCAGATGAGGATATCATGAGCTTATTAAAAAACATTCTAGGACAATATAAGAAAATGAGGAATCATCATTTTGTCTTTCTCCATATTTGAGATAAAGTATTCTTTCACAGAATTTAGCATCCTTGAACATTACAGCCTAAGTTTTTTCTATATTTCAACTTATTTATTTATAAAATAATTTTTATTTGTTGCAGAAGTACATTTTGTCTTGCCTATGGATGTTTAATTGCTCCAGCACCATTTGTTAAAGATGGTGTCCTTCCTCCACTGAAATGATTTTACTCCTTTGTCAAAAATCATTAGGGAATATTGTCATGAGCTTATTTCTGGGTTCTTTATTCTGTTCCATTGATCTGTATGTCTATCCTCCAGCAATATCACAGTCTTGATTACTGTGGCTATATAAGAAGTCTTAATAACAGGTCATGTGATCTCATCTACTTTATTCTTCTTTTTCAATTTTTTAACCTATTCTAGGGCCTACAAATTTCCACATAAATTTTAGAATAAACTTGTGCATGCCTTCAAATAACCTTGTTGGGTTTTAACAGTAACTGTATTAAACTTGTAGATCAAATTTAGAAGAAATGACATATAAAAGATGCATTCTAATCCATGAACAAGGTATGTCTCTCTATTTCTTTAGGTCTTTGATTTCTTTTATTATTATTTAGTACATCTCTTCATATAAATTCTAAATATGCTTTGTTTTATGCATGCTTATGTAATTCATTTTCTTTGGAGTTACTGTAAATGGTTTTATGTGTTAAATTTTGGTTTCTGTGTATTCATTTTAGTATATAGAAGTACAACAGATTTCTGTAATGGTAAAAATCTGGCAAAATTGTTGCTAATTTCTGTGTAAATATTTGGAGTAATACTATAATGAATTTCTTTTTGAGGAGTTTTCTGGTTACAAATCCAATTTTTAATGGTTATAGGGTTATTCAGATTGTGTATTTCATTGTGCTTGAATTCTGTAGTTTTGGGTTTCAAAAAACTGATCTACTTCTAAGTAAAATTGTTGCCCAAAGTTGTTCATAGTATTCCCTTATTATCCTTTTAATGACTGCAGGATCTGTAGTTTCATTCCTGATATTATAGTGGTCTGTGTCTCCATCTTTTAATTTTTATCAATCTTTCTAGAGTTTAACAATGATACTGATTTTTTGTGTGAAAGACCCAAGGTGTTTCAGGAAAATCCTATCTTTAAAGAAGTGCCAGGCTTCAGTTAAGTCAAGAAAATGGATAGAAATCTTTGAAGAAATGAAGACTGCGCAAGTTTATATTTAAGGCATCAAAGTGCACATTAGTGGATCCCTTCCCTAATGAGTCACAGTTCTCCAGATTTTATTGCATAAGCTTAACAAATTTAATGATACTGAAATAACTTCTGTAATTTTGGAAAACCCAGACCAGATGGATTGAGTACTTTCTCTTTAAACTATTTCTCTCAGATGTTGAAGTGCCTCAAAATGGAAATACAGCAGATGAGACCTGCTTACTGGGGAAGAGGAAATGGTAGGGGACTTCATTTTGACCTGCTCTCTTGTCTGAAACCTCTGGGGATTTAAGGGAGAAGTAGATGCAAGATATGTCTTAGTTTTAATGTTAATACTATGGTACAGCTGGGACTTGTCCTACATTTACTGAGAACTCTAATTTTCTAGAACTAGATCCCAGGATTTTGAAAGCAGATTTGAGACCTCTAAAGCTATTTCTTTTGCAGTTTTATTTTTTTTCCACTTCTGGTTACAGTCTGTAATATTGTCTTGGTTCTTTTTTTTAAATCTACTCATAGGTTATTCTTAAACCCCTGAAATTAATTCCTTCTACGGATGTGATTATGCATCCCCACACGGAACCCCCTAATACCTATTTTGTACTCTTAGTAAATCATACAAAATAATTAAGAAGCAAATTATGTAACTTTCTGCTGTACTTTATCAAATCAGAAGACTCAGATACACTGTTTTTGATAGAGATTTGTATTTTTTCCCCACAAAACATAAGAGGAAGTAAACACATTTATGAAGGAAGAAATGACAGAAGCTGGCGTGGGAATAAAATAACATTTACACAGTACCTTATTATATTGTAGGTGATACACTATATAGCAACCAAAAACAAATAACAGATAGAACATGGCACAAAGACGAAGAGTGCTTTGGTCTTCTCTATTCCATGACTACCATCCCTAGGTATACCTATAAAACTCTGGTCTCTCAAAAGGCCTAAAAGTATCAATTTTCATGAAATAAAACACTACTGAGAGAGATTATACTCCCAAGGTAGTATCAGTTAAGATCTTATTCTCCATTTAACACATTAGTAGTATTTCCCAAGCACTAATAACATGTTTAGTCTACAGTTGACTATGTGTCTACCAAAGGGACTTAATCACATAATATTAAATAGTATACACACTTGCATGGAAATTAATTTTTTTCAAGAATGAATAGAAAAATTTATTTTATTTTATTTTTAAGATTTTATTTATTCATTTGCAAGAGAGAGAGAGAGAGAACAAGCAGGGGGAGAGGCAGAGGGAGAGGGAAAAGCAGACTCCCTGCTGAGCAAGGAGCCCGATGCGGGACTCGAACCCAGGACCCTGGGATCATGACCTGAGCCGAAGGCAGACGCTTAACCATCTGAGCCACCCAGGCGCCCTAGAATAATTTTTTTTTAAAGAGGAAGGATAAAGTGCCTGAATGTATATATATTTAGATATTTGCCATAGGGTAGAACTGAACAATATCATTCTTCTTCAAAGGCATAAAAACTTAATTTACTTAGAAGGAACTTTAGAGGTTACAAACTGAATATCAGACTTAACAAATATTATTTTTTAAATAAAATAGGAAAAACTCAAGATTTAGTAAAGCCCCATGTCATTATTAGTAAAACCATGTCCGTTAGTCACAAACTTTATTTCAACACGCTATTTTTTCTGTAACTCATTCTATAAGTCAACTTATAGTTTTCTATAATTTAGTCTCTAAGTTTACTTAGAGACAAAGTTTTTAACTTGAAGTCCAGAGGTCTACTCATCTCAAATTCTAAGCAAAAATTTTATGTGTATATACCATTATCTGGAGTATGGACTCAGGGCTCACATTTGATTTTTAAAAGGATCCATGATCACCTACCAGTTAAAAATCACTAATTTAGTTTTAAATTTAGATGTACTTAGAGATTGGCCAAAATGGCTATAATATTTAAGGATTATGATCAGAAAGGTAGTTGTTTGTGTTTCATGTCCCCAAATCTGTGACTTGATGAACAGAAACCTTTATGATGTTTTGCACTAAAAAACAAACAAACAAAAACAAAACACATGCAACAGAGATAACGGAATAGAAAAGAATGAAAAATCACAGTTTAAAATATCTTCTCAACGGCAGAATGTGTGCATTCATTTCTTTTGCTTCTTTTAGACATTAAAGTGCATAATCTTATCTCACCAATAGCAGTCCATTCACACCGGCTTAAGAGAATATCAGCTGAGAATGATGAGCTTGATGGAACGATTCCATGGTTAGATACTGGAATTCTCAGAAGAACTTGGCAGTCAAATATTCCAAAGAGTAAAGAAAAAGTCATGATTTATCATAGTCTATTTAGGTTGCTATTTTATGCCTAATACTACGGTAAGTTCAGATGACACTTATTGTTTGTTTTACAATTCAGCAACAATTGCTGAGTGTTTCACCTACAAAGTGCTAAAAATTCACCACACTGTGTTAGAAAATAAGGAGGGCAGAAGAAGAGGAGCAGCGATGATGAATAATAATTAGCTCCTATTTCTAAGGACTTGAAAATCTGGTTGCAGAATAAGCTCCACATAGAAAAATGACTGTACATATAAAACAGGCTCAGTAACTACAAAAAATTACATTTTGAATTGGGAGTGGAGGACTGACAGCAGTCCTCTCGGCTGCCAGTCATGGGGAAAAAGAACCCGAGCGAAGACATTTCACGCTTCTCAAAGGGACTGCTGTTTGGAGAATCACCTGTCAGGAGTACCTCTTCTGTGACTATGCAGAGTTAAAGCAAGCTACTGAAGTAAGGCGTGGTGATGAGGTCTGGAGAGTTTCCCCAGCTTTAGAAAATGAAAGTCTCCCATGAATTCAAGGAGTCAGAAAATGGAGGAAGACAGGAATATTATAATACATGCTGCTGTAGATTTTGATTTCTGCTTTTCGATTTTTGAGAAATTTACATACATGATTGCTAAATTTTCCTTTGACCATTGTTTGCTTGAATGTGGCATCTATCTGAAATTGGACTGTGTGCGTGTCTAGATTGATAAGGCTTATATCTGCATATGTTAATCTAAAGCAGTGTAGCAACTAGATGAAGAGTGAAGATGAGGAGTTTAAGGGAAAGTGATAAGCATTTGTACTGGGGTAGTCAAGGAGAACTTGACTAAAGAATTAAGACTTAAGCCCAGTCATGAAAGCAGGTTAATTGTCAAGTCGGGAAAAACTTGTTAAAAGATAGGGTAAATTTAGAGGAGGATTCAAATAAGAAAAAAGAATTGACATTAGGGAGAGCCATTTCAATGATAGCATAAAATGGGAAAGCACTGTCATGAAATTCACGCATGAAATTCTGTCACACCTAATGATCTATTTTGGGAAAAAAAGGGCTGGCCAGAAGTATTCTCAAATTGCCATGCTTTGAGTCCTATGGCCTCCAGTCTCAACCATATTCCAAAGGGAGCTAAATAAAATCAGCAGTTAGATCCCTATTGCAAGGCAGTTGTCCCAGATTGGCAGCCACAAAGTGCCACAATTTGATAACTTCCCTCAGGGTAAGCTTAGCTTTCTTTCTTGATTTTCCTCCCATCCCCAAAGGCTATCAAGCATCACACATCGTTCCTCAAGTCTACTGGCCTTTGATGTGAGAGGAGTTGTGAAGATGAGGAACGTCTACCTTCTGTATCAGAGATTCTCTATTGGGTCATCAGAACAATCAAAGAACCTGTCTAATTATCGGAGAAGAGACAGAGAGGAAATTGTGTTCCTCCCCTTCTTGTGGAAGTTATGACACCTTGGCTCTTAGTGTGCAGAAGTAACAGAAGAGCATTCTTCCTACAGTGCTTTTGAAATCACTCCATTTGAGGGACAATGGAAGGACCCTTTATTATTGGAAGAGAACTGAAGAGCTAAGTAATAGTTTGAGAGTTGGATTCAGGACAGAAATCAAGATGGCTGCCCGAAATTCAACACATTAGGCCAATTTCCTCCTATTGTACTTAGGGCATTTGGCTGGTAAAACAGGGGATAAACCAAGGAGGAACATCTATTTCTTCCCTAGTGACAGGAATCATTTATTAAGTACCTGCTATATGCTATACACTTTATATTTATGTAATTCAATGTCTGCCACACTATTATGATTTAGGGAATATTATTTTCACTTTACAGGAAAGAAGTACAACAAAGTAGAAATAACATGGACTTGAGAATGAGATCTGTGTTTGAAACATGCATTAGGGAGAACTTTCAACTCTTTTAGACTCAGTTTCCTCACTGATTAAGCAGGGAAACATATTATCTTGCATTGTGAATGAGCGAATACTCATTCAACTCAGCTTACAGTTAACTTTCATATGAAAGGCACAAGATAAGAAAAATTATTATTTTCTTTACTGCATATCGTGTGTCAGACCTTATTACATGCTAAGATTTTCTGTATGCTATCTCATTTAATCCTCGTGGCAACCAGATGAGGAGGGGCCACTTTTTTTCTCCGTATTTTATAGGTGAGGAAACTAAAGCTCAGAGATATGGGGAAACCTGCTTAGACTCTTAAAAAGGTGAAGTGGCAGCATCAGCCGTTTGATGCTGTCATTCCAGAGAGCCCTTTGCCAAGGCATCGGAGGAAGAACAAAGGACAAGAACAACAGCTAACACTGAATGAGCATTTAAGTTATGTCAGACTCTCTTACAATCAACATTACTTGCAGTGAACCCTTTATTTATACTCAAAATTTGTGGGAAAGGTACAGTGATCTTCCTTATTTTACAGATGTGGACATGGAGGTACATATATACTATATAACAAATAAATGGTAGAGCTGGACTTTGACCTGTAGGTCCCTTCACCAGTCTCACATGATGATTTTGAGTCTAATATGCCATTAACAGTCCTGAGGTCTTGGGCATGCCACCTAATACTCTGCAGACCTCAGGTTCTTTGTACATGAAGTGGTGGTATGGATGGCTTGATTTGAGCAACTGTAGAATTTTAAGATCTGATAGGGATCTAGCAACCCTCAGTTTGTTTCTTGAGATTAAGAATTCCTCATATCAGTGGTGGGGGGTGGGAGGGATGGGGTGGCTGGGTGATAGACATTGGAGAGGGTATGTGCTATAGTGAGCACTGTGAATTGTGTAAGACTGTTGAATCACAGAGCTTACCTCTGAAAAAAAATAATACATTATATGTTAAAAAAAAAAAAGGAGAGAGTAGGAAGGGAGAAATGAAGGGGAGAAAATCAGTGGGGGAAATGAACCATAAGAGACTATGGACTCTGAGAAACAAACTGAGGGTTCTAGAGGGGAGGTGGGTGGGGGGATGGGTTAGCCTGGTGATGGGTATTAAGGAGGGCACGTACTGCATGGAGCACTGGGTGTTATACGCAAACAATGAATCATGGAACACTACATCAAAAACTAATGATGTAATGTATGGTGATTAACATAACATAATAAAAAAACTGAAAAAAAAAGATCTGATAGAGATCTAGAACTTTATTTGGTTCCATTTATAAACCTAATATATTCTCTATTTAATGCTGCTCACATATGCACCTCTTCCAAAGGAGCCACCCTTCAAAGTCTTGTTGCCTCCACCATTTAATCTTTTAAAAATCAATCTTATTATTTTTTGCTCATTATCCATTCACCTCATACTTCCTGAACATCACCTGGTAGCAAGGTGTAGCCTTCAATGTTGTATATTTCCATCCATGAAGATTAACTTTTTCTCTAACCATCCTGATTTTCAACTACTCAGTCCAAGCCAGACCCCTCTCCACCCCCGCTTTACCCCTTGCCAAAATTCTCATGTATCAGTAATTCTTGTTACCTAGTCTTCTTTTGCATGAGTCCATGTCATTCCCGGTTTCTGTTCAGTATTTTTTTTAGCTCCAAGATTTCTAATCTGGAGGGTTCTCTTTCTGAATGAGACCTGAACTAATTCAGGCTGTCAAGGGGTGTGTGTCCTGAAAATTCCCCTGGGTCAGAAGAAAATTATTCTGTATGAATAGAAACTCATACGAAATAGGGCACAGAGCTGATATGAACAAGAACAAGCTGCCGTTAGGAGTATCTAGAAGATGCAGTTTCCTACATGGGTTTCATGGCTCACCAGAGAAGAGCACACAGGCATTGACAGATGAGTACAGAAGTATGTGAGTGTGTAGTAGTGAGAGGAAGACAGAGGTGTTGATGAAACACAGTATTTGTGAGTGGAGGGGCAGAGATTAGGGAGGGCTTGACAGCAAAAACAAATGTCATCTGTCTTCATTTTTTATGGCATTGATAATTTTGGTCAGATTATAATTTCTTGATGCATCCTCTAGCAAAAGGTTGTTTTTCCATCACTTCCTTTCATCCATATCCAGCAAACCCTTGCTGTTAGACCACTTGCTCCTCCAAATAAAACTAGTAACCAAGGACCTCTAACTGAATTCCCAATGTCCTATCCTCCACAGATCTATACACTTATATGTGTAGCATATATATAAAAGTTCATGTAATTTTTGTCTTCCTTTTTTATTACTACACATAATTTCCCAACTTTGCACAGAGATATAGGCAGAACTATGGAGAGGTTATCAAAGAAGGAACATAAATTTTAACGGATCAATTTAATGTAATGGCTATATTTTGAGCATTTACTCTGTGCAAGTTATTATGGCCAAAGCTATGAGTTAGGTTATCACTTTCCAGAAGCTACCTGGTATGTGCAAACCAGAGTATAGAATCACAAATATTTTAAACTAGGAAGGACCACCAGATTCCCAATGGTAGAAAAGTTAAAGTGGAGACATAAAAATAAAGTTTCATAATCCACCTGAATCGTTTCAGCTGTACTAAGATGTCTCTCTCACCTCTCTTTTTAAGATAAGTTAAAGGAAAGTTTTATTGAGTAAGTACACAAAGAATAAGAGGTATAAAGGGGTCAACATAAGGGCAGGGAAAACTAAACAAGGATGAGATCCCAGTCACACAGTAAGTTCAACATAATTCTGGAGGGAGCTCCTGAGTACAAATTACACCAAAAAGTGGGTCCCACCTGTCACAGAAGGGCTAGGCTTTTGTACACTCCCATCACACAGTATTAACTTCAAGCTGACCTGGGATGAAAGATATGTGGCCTCCAGGCTCATGGCTCCTTTCAGGACAAAGAAAATCTCCAGAGAAGGAGACCACGGTGAGCAGTGGGCACTCCCAGGAGTTCAGGGATGAGTAAGTACACTGACTTGGTAAAAGTGATTTGGGTACAACATCACTAGTGCCCACTAATGCCAGCAAAGAGAGTAAAAAAATTTTGTTTTAATAGTTTACAAAGGGAGATATTTTACATTTTTTTTAGTATCATAGTATTAAAGATATATCTGAATTTATGGTTAAAGTATTCATAGAGATTATTGGACAAAATGTGAACACATGTATCAATATCTCCAAGAGTTCCAAGCTGGAATTTAAGAAAACTTAAACTAAAAAATCCACACATATTTAGTAAAAATTCAGTGACATGGATTTATACCCCCAGAGAATGGGAATCAGGATGACCAAAAGTATTGTTACTAGAGACAGAAGCAAAACTTTCAACATCAATTACTATGAAAGAATGAATTAGACTATTTTGATACTGTCTGCTACAAGTGAAACTAAGCAAAGATATCCAGTGGGCTCTGGGGGAGAGCTGGTCAAAGGGAGCTAACTCAGCTTGTACATTACCTATCTTCACTCTGCTGGTTTCCTTCCTTCTGCCACCTGGAAAGAGGCTGGAGGTCCAGAAACCATCTTAGACCATGAGGTAACCCTGAGGATGGAAGATACTACAGCAAGAAGGCAGGTTCCTGGATCCCTGAGGAGTATGGTCCCGCCCTGCCAGCAACATACTGCTTACGACTGGACCCCTTTTCTGTGACAGAGCAATAAATCCCTCTTACCTAAAAAAACACCATTTTGGGTGTTCTGTTACTTGTAGCCCAAACCAATCCTAACTGATGCAGTCAAGTTTTTCGTACTCTGAATGTGAACTTTACCATTATCACTTTTTCTTGAACCTCAAATTTTTCCATATAATGAGAAAAGCACATTGTCAAACTATCCTGTCATTATTTTAAAACAAGTGGTTTATAAATATATTAAAATCCAACTAGACAAAATCTCATAAATTAGTGCAAATGTGGAGCACATTTTCATCACTCAAGTGCAAATTAAATTAGACTGCTCTGTCATAATAAAGAACCATTTGCTTTCTTTCAAGTGAAAAGTGTCATGTAACTTTTACTGGTATATTTCTTTAAAAAGTACCAAATCTTTTCTAAGACACCCTGAATGCAAGGTATTCATTACCACTGGAATAAAAACAGAATGTTGAGAGTCACATGATGTAGGCAGCTCAGATTTCAACTCAAGGTCAGTTAATGGACCCTCAGGCAGCCAAACAGTGTTTATTGCCAAAGAGACTGATACTCGTAGCCTTTAAATGAGGGGACATAACTATGATTAATTTTTTTTAAGTTTTTATTTTCATTCCAGTTAATTAACATACAGTGTTCTACTAGTTTCAGGTATATAATATAGTGATTCAACAATTCCATACATCACCCTGTGCTCATCACAAGTGTTTTCTTTAATCTCATCACTTATTTGACCCATTCCTGTACCCCCTCCCCTCTTGTTAACCATCAGTTTGTTCTCTGGAGTTAAGCATCTGTTTCTTGGTTTCTCTCTCTCTAATTTTTTCCCATTGGGGATTTGTTTTGTTTGTTAAATTCCACATATGAGTGAAATCATACAGTATTTGTCTTTCTCTGACTGGCTTATTTTGCTTAACATTATACCTTCTAGCTCCACCCATGTTGCTGCAAACAGCAAGAGTTCATTCTTTTTAATGGCTGAATAATATTCCATTGTGACTATGATTAAATCTTACCCTTAAGAGATACTTTAGATTTTAATATATAGGCTATATCTCATTAAAATTTTAACAGAATAAGAAAAGCTGCATTTTGAAATACTTATGGAAAAGGAGAATACAGCCTGAACTTATCTAAAATAATCAGTATGGGACCATCAAGTTTTGAGATCGAATGATAGACATTTCCATCCTTTTAAAGGATGGAAATTTTATTTATTTATTTTTAATTTAACTTTATTTTTTAAAAAATTTTGTTTATTTATTTGTCAGAGACAGAGAGCACAAGCCGGGGGGGGGTGGCGTGAAGAGAGGCAGAGAGAGAAGCAGACTCCCTGCTGAGCAAGGAGCCCCATGTGGGACTCGATCCAAGGACCCTGGGATCATGATCTGAGCTGAAGGCAGGCACTTAACAGACTGAGCCACCCAGGCATCCCAAGGATGGAAATTTTAAATCAATAACTTCTATCAGTTGCTAAATGGGGAATTTAATGTAAGTATCAGAGTAATCAGTGTTAGATACTGAAATATGAAATTGAATTTGGGTTTTCAGATGACAAATTTAACAGAAAAAGAAGGTTGCTTGTAGAAATATTTCTATGCAATTCCTACATTTATGTGCCTAATTTAGAAACTGAGTAAAAGGTTAGGTCATGCAAAGATTCAAAAACAAATGATTGACTAGTCAAAAAATAAAGCAAATCAGCATACTGAAACTACTATAATCTGAGAAATCTAGGATCACCTAAAAAAGCACATTACTCTTCTCCATTGTCAATTATTCTAAGGAGATAGATCAACTGTTTAAACATCTAAATAATATATAATTAAACAAATCTTTGAGGTAATCATATTTATCGCATACTTTTTAAGGTAAAACAAACATGGTTATATTTATGTGAATGTAATATTTGAATAGCTTCCTCAAACAATTTATTCTACCTCCAAATATTTTCTTTATGAACAAAATGTTTTCTTATATTCCTAGACTATGGAAATCATTACCATAAACAGAAGGGTATCTATTTGTGATTATCGGAAGTACAATATTTGTTCTGTATCTTTGAAGGTTGTTGAGTACACACTCACCCACACATGTAGTACTGGGAACACAGGATATTACAGTTTTATTATACCTACTATCCATTCCACTTTTTTCTTCACTACCCTCTTTGTTTTGGCCTATGTCCCTACTCTTCTCAGATGATGCTGGGTAGGGCTTACCTCTCTTCCTCCTTCTGGGGTGGGCATATGATGAAACCTGCCCAATGAGGACACTGCGCTCCCAAACTGTTAATTGATTCAAGAATGTGTGGGTGATTTTTATCAGAGTCCATAAAGCTAATCCCAGGTCTTCTGTTGGGGGAGAATGTAGTTTTTATTTTCTGTTGGAAATGAGGCACAATAATATAAGCTTAAAACTAATATGGATATCATATTGACAGAGAATGCCCAAGAAGAGACTAGAAAGCACAGTTGAGAGAGGGTAAGAGTGTGCCAGGGGACATCACTTGAACTCCTGAATCTAAATGTATCTGAACTAAGCCAGACTTCTTCACTTTTTAATTATATAAGCTAGTAAAGCTCTTTTTTTCCTTAAAATGATTTGCTATTTTTTTGTCATTTATAACTGATAGTTCTAACCTTGTTATGTATGTGTATGTTTACTGAGACTAAGAGATAGAGAGACCTAGATTCTAATGATATAACTGACTAAAAATGAAATTGATCCAATTATTTAAACTTTCAGCAACTTGGTTTCCTTTTTGAGAAGTGAGGAAGTTGAATCACATGACCTTTTTTTTTTTTTTTAAGATCTAAGATCACTGGGTCCAGTCAACTGATTCTGATGAATGAACAAATGGAAGCATTTAAATCTGAAAGCAAGTAAGATTCAACTTGGTATCTACATAACCCCAGGCCTGAAAAAAACAAAAACTATTAAAAAAATATGACTGGTTTCTCTATCCGTCGATGGGTATCATTTTTAAAAAAAGATTTTATTTATTTATTTGACAGAATGAGAGAGAAAGAGAGGGAGGGGGAGAGAGAGAGAGAGAGAGAGAGAGAGAGAGAGAGAGAGAGAGAGCGCACAAGCAGGTGGAGCGGCAGGCAGAGGGAGAGGGAGAAGCAGGCTCCCCACCGAGCAGGGAGCCCAATGCAGGGCTCAATCCTAGGAGCCTGGGAACATGACCTGAGCTGAAGGCAGATGATCAACTGACTGAGCACCCCAGGCACCCTCAATGGGTATCATTTTATAGTCAATTCATTTCAGGAACAAAGCAATTAAAACACTGGTAACAATAGGGCCAGCTGGTAAACCTTGGGTGTAGCTTTGATGATGTGGTATATAATAGCAAGGGTTTTGAAACAGGAAATCTGAGTTTTAAAGCCTACCTCTGACTCGTAATTCCTCATCTGTAAAATGGGAATAATAATAGCTCCCTTGCAGGCTCGTCCTAAGAATGCACTCATATAATGTATTTAAAACTCCCACCGCAGTACTTGGCAGAAAGTAAGTGCTCAAAATTTGCTATATGCTGTCATTATTTGCAGAGCTACTATAATGACCAAATTGCTTGAAAAAATATAATTCCCATTGGCATGAACATTAATCTACAGATGTTTCAAAAAATACTATGTTGGTCATTAAAATTAAAAAAACAAAAACAAAAACAAAAAGAACTCTCAGCACATTAGCTCCATTCAAACTTTGTGAGATCCTGCTTACGACTGCCAACACAGTATTTTCTACACTTTCTCATACATTGCCTGTTATTTCTGGCCAGGAAAATAAATAAATAAATAAGTAAATAAATGCCCATCTGGCAGAGTATTTCTCCACCTATATATGAACCAGAAATGCCAATCGTTTCTAATGTGTATTCCCCAGATGCAATAATCAGCCTCTATTTACAGCTAAACCACTGATTAGTGTGGAAAATACTGTCAGCAAACCATACCCCAAAATGTACTGCTGTATTTAAAAAAATCACAAAACCCTAAACACAATCCAAAACAGAAGTCATATCTTCAATAGATTCAAAGAAAAGAGAAGGCTGTACTTAATTTCATTTGGTAAAAGATACTGCCTTTTGTACAATAAAAATGTTTAAAACTACTTCTCTGATTTCTGATTCTCAGTCACACAGGCAAATTTAGAAACAATGACTTAATCACATGTCTATAAGAGCAAGCAGAAAAGGAGAAGAGGAAAAAACCATTCTGCAACTGATATTACAGAATGAATATTTTCCTAATTTGCATAAAGGCATCAGTTATACCTTAATACATTTACAAGATTCAATAATATTTGCATTTTAAATAATACAGTTTGTATGAAAAAGAAGCCTATCATGAAAAATATGCCCACGAAAAACTAAATTTTTGTGATTAAAGTCATTGTATAAGGCTAACAACAAGCCTTTAAACAAGTGCTACAATCTGAACCTTTAACAAAATCCCAATGTTTTAATTTATAGTATAATTGAAGGAAATTAAGAATGAGGTGTTTTTTTTTTTGCAAAAATATATGCAATCCAAATCCTAGTTTCAAACTGAATATTCTAGAATATAAAAACTGTAGAGGTGATATTTTTATATAATGACATAAGGGACAATGATCTTTACATTTACAAATGTAAAGAAAATATTATTTCTTGAGTATTTCCCAAAGTATATTTAAAGCTCTTAAATTTTACTAAATTAAAGAAGGAAATAAAATTCCTGTGAGTCACTTAAAGAGGGGATTGATTAAAGAGGGGATAATTAAAAAAAATTTGGTGGCAATCACTCTAAAATGTGCTTGAGAAAAAAGTATTGTCTGGGCAAGGAGGGGGACTTAGAAGAGAAGGAGAAGCTTTTCCTATGGTCCAAATGATCTGTTGGAATGAAAGTCTGAAATTACCTTCAGCAGTGTTGACAACTAAACTCAGCACTTGCTGTCTAAACAGGTGCACACTCGGACCCACCGACCCACAGCTCTTTGTCAAAGCCAAGGAGAAAGATAGCCAGTCCCCACACAGCTGCGCTTCTGGCTGCCACTACAGAAGAGCCATATTTGGCTATTTTTAGGTTTGGGGGTAGGCGCTCAGCCAAAGCTCAGCAGCACCATGAGAGCAAGTGCTGAGAGCACTGAGATTTTAGAGTGGTACCAGGGCTCCATCAGCCTCCTGTCTGCCTGTCTACTCACTCCGACCCCACACTCTCTTTCCTGTGGTCCCCAAGCCACCTGTGGCTTTCATCATCTTGCTCAAAGGTCTCCATTTCCGTGACTTTCACAGTCCCTCTCCTGTTTGAATTTCTATGTCTCACTTAATTCTAGACCTTGAAGCCATGAGATTTTCCTTCTTAGTACCCACAGAAATAGGAATAAGCAGAAACACTCTGCAGCTCCTTCCATGGAGAAAAGAGCAGATTTAATTCATTCATAATATGTCCTTCACTTCATTAAGCCTAAAAGTCATGGCTATTGCTACCACCGTGCTGAAAAACAGGAGGAAAGTGAATGCCTGTGATATAAAGACTGCCAGGTACAGCGATCGATGTGGAAAGGAGGAAGAAACAGACTATTGTATTTTGACAGTTTAAAAGAAGCCAGGAAAGGGAGCCCAGAAGTCTGATATTCAATGGTGTGCATTATTTTACCCTTGCTGAATACTGATTCACAGGCTCGTATGTCTGGGAGTGTGTGTGTGTGCAGTTTCACCATGTGCCCTCATAACTGTAATGGGCTTGTGTCATTTCCAGGTGGAAAGTTGTGTTTTAATGAAAGAAACTATACTACATTAGATCTTGCTTTCTCCTTATAGCCCTCTCTAATTTGTAAACTGAAGTACATACATATTTATATTATACTGTCAGGTATCACTATCACAACAGTAGTAAAAACCAGTGTCCTCTTCGTAAAATGATATTTTGTCGTGAACCGACATGAGTTTTTATATATGAAATACACTTTGAAAAAGAATGTGCAGCTATAAAATTAATAAGGAATACAGGTCAAACAAAAGCAAAGCCAAACCTTGATTTTACAGAACTGTTTTATCTCTGCACGAAGTCATTTAAAAGAATTGCTTAATCGTGTGAGATAGTTGTCTAGAGAAAGCTTTTTAATGTGTCCCTATAAATGTAATTTCATATGCCTGAAGTGAAAAATAATAAATAAAATAATAATGGAAGGAAAACTGGTATTTTATTTCCCATTTTAATTTTTATCCCCATAACAGCAACCCAAATTCAATATGGCAGATGCAATTGCAAGGACTTATTCTCAGGGAAGCAGTATTGTGCAGAGATCAGCCTGGTTCATAATTTTGTGTCTCTCATGAATAAGGGCACTGTTGGCCAAAAATAATCTATTGTATCTTCCTCTTGGACCAGTAACTAAAAATGTATGGTGCTTCAAAGACATGACTAAAAGAGGCAAACCTAGGGGTGCCTGGGTGGCTCAGTGGGTTAAGCAGCTGCCTTTGGCTCATGTCATTGTCTCAGGGTCCTGGGATCAAGCCCCACATCAGGCTCTCTGCTCAGTGGGGAGCATGCTTCTCCCTCTCCCTCTGCCCTCTCCCTGCACCCACCCCCGCCTCATGCTCACGTACTTTGTCTCAAATAAATAAAATACAAAAAAATAAAAGAGACGATCTTATAAAATGATATGGTTGTTGTGCTTTCACAAAAATGTTTTTAAGTATCTCTGTATTAGTTACATACATGCGCAAGCCAACTCAGAAGCAAATTTTAGAGATTTCAAAATCTCCCATCTGCCAATTAACCATTATGTGACCTTGAGGAAGTTACCTACATTCTGTGTGCTTTAGTTTTTCATCTCTAAAATGGGGATGATTCTTTCTTCATGATCTGGTCCTGAGAATTAAACGAGGCACACATATCTGTACTCTCCCAGGGTTCTCTTATCTTTTCTTTGGGACTATATTCTCTCCCTTAGCAATCTTGTTCTCTTTTATAATTTCAACTATCAGCACCATGTGAATGACCGCAGTTATTTCTCTCTAGGCCCATCCTTTTCTTAGGTTCAGCCTTTCATTCCAAAAGCTTATCTTACCCACCTACCTGGAGATCCCTTCCTCAATTCCACATGAATGTCTCAAAACAAACAACCCTCTTCCCACTGTTCCTAATTTTGATCCTATTTCTGATTTCCCTGCTGCTAATATTATCATCACCTTCCCAATTATGCAGGCTGATGAGCTATTTTTACGAATCCCAAAATAGTTTTCATAAAGCATTAGAAACCTTGGCTTTTACTGGCTGTATGTGAAAGGAGTTCCAGGATGAAATGAGTTTGAGAAACTGGGCTAAGAAGCAATCTTTCCTGCAGGATTCCAACGCTCCTTGCATGCGCACTATGAAACTCTAAGAAGGTAATGTAGTAAGCAAGCAACAATTCCTTAACTTATAGAACTAAGCAACCTTTTTTGTTTTTGTTTCTGTTTCTTCCAGGGCTGGGGAAAACCAGAGGGGCCCACACTGAATAATTAGTGTTCCACGGAGCACTCTTTAAGGATCACTATCATGTTGCCCTTTCCTTTTATTTCATCTCCCACAATTTACTGACCACTTCTAATCAAGTAAGTGTGATTCTCCCTGTTGAATCCCTTCCACTTCCTCTCTAAGTCTATATCCTCTATAAGCCTGGCCTGGACTATATGCATATTTTCCATCTACTACCTTTTTTTACTCTGTCATCTCGAACTCTCAATTCCATATCTTCCATAGAAATGAGATTTATTTTGCTGTAAGAGATACGAAGATGTCTAAGACAAGATCTCTATTGTCATGGAATTCAGGGAAACGGGAATAGACAGAGTTCAAATATAAATGTAACGAAACTGCAATCAATGCTTATATGGTTAAGGTTAAGCCAGGTTTTTCAGGAGAGTGGGAACAGAAAGGTATTAGTCCAGGAAGTTCTAAATCAAATATTCTAAAATATTTTTCTCTACTGAAGCCTAGTCTCATCTTAACCTAAAATTTTTTTTAGATATAATTACGCATTTTAAAATATTCAATGGCAAAAGTTTGAAAGGTACAAATAGGAATACTTAAATAATCCAGAGGGTAAACCACTGCTAATTATGAGTGAAGTTTTGTCTGACATGTTTCCAAGTTAACAATTCCAAAGATTTATGTTCTGGAGGGAAAGTTTTCTCTTTTGTGTTTTTAAAGATTTTTTTTTTAATTTTTTTATTAGACAGAGCACACAAGCAGGGGGAGCAGAAGAGGGAGAAGCAGGCTCCCCACTCAGCAGGGAGCCCGATGTGGGGCTCAATCCCAGGACCCCGGGATCATGACCCGAGCCAAAGGTAGACTCTTAACTGTCTGAGCCACCCACACACCCGAAAGTTTTCTTATAATACTAACAAAATATTCCAGAAGCTTAAGAAAAAAATAAGATATGATGGCTAAATTAAAAAAATCCTATCAACTCCTGTTTATAACGTTTTGCTTTCATTTCCACATATCTTATTTCCATATATCTTGTCGAAGTTACAGGAAGTCTGTATACTCATACAGCCCAAGGTGAGCTTAACAAAGTATACTTTATAAAGGAAAAGGCTTAAAAAAATGGAACCTATTCCTTAAATCTCAAAACAATCATCTATAAGAATTGACCATTTAACATCACTGACTGTTCAGTCCCTATAACACATTAGGATATTTCTAGGACATACAGTGCTTTTAACACAGAGTATCCACCAATATTTATTGCTGAAAATAGAGATAGGACTCAAAAATATAATTATTTCTTCCAGTAAGCATAAAGCTCTATAATTATCACAATAATCATTTTATAACTATTTCTTTCCCAACCATTGCACCCATATTTCTTGGCCTCCAGGGGTTTACATTCTGCATTCTGTGAGTAGGAACGTAATAAAGTGGTAATAAATGGTAGTGAATAATTTCCACAATATGGTAGCTTCTGTTTTAGAGATAGACTTAAGACACCAATAGGACTACACCCAACTCCGTCTAAGAGAAATGTAGGAATCTGAGTTAGAGGAAATTTAGTCAAAGGAAATCTAGTCAGGGAAAATTCAGTAACTCACTAAGAATGGAAGGGGGACAAACAAAGGTGCATGTACCAATGCAGAGATGAAAAGGAGGATGGCACTTTCTAGAAATATAAAGTAGTTTAGCATAGCTGAAACATGTGGTGTATGAGTGGAGCAAAGGTTGAAGTTGGATTAACACAGACAGGCCTTGTCATTGGCCAGTGAAATTTATCTATTTTGATTCTGGGAGTGATGGTTTTGACTTACTAATTTCCCCAATCTTTTCTAACTCTGTTCTCTGTTTCTGCATATATAGAAAATTGGTAGATAGGTGATTGCTAGGGAGATTTTTTTATAAGCAGGCACGATGTCTGTAAAAATACATATGTTTATACGGATCCAACACTATATATGCATATACATGGATAATTACATATATGTAGATATAACTATTGCATAGTGAACCTACAGTCAAATGAATTTATTATTCTTTATGGAGCTGTGGGGATTATAAAAAATACCATAAGATACCACCTTGACCCTCTTAAGACACAGACCTTTTCTGACCATACAACTACATAGCAGTGTGGTATGATGTGAAAATCACTGGCCGTGAACCATTTGGGTTTTATTTAGCTTTAGCTTTGTATCTAACTAGCTTTGAGATCTGGAATCTCACTTTTGACAACTGTAAAATGAGGGGTTAGAACATATTCTCCAGGTGCTTTCCAGCTGTGATGGTCTGTAATCTTGTTATTCACCACAGGGTGTCATGCTAGTGAAAAAGCGAAACTGTAGACCAAATACCAGGTTTCCTTTGGTCATATCTTTCTGTCTATCCTTCTGTCAATTAACATCATCTTTTAAAATCTTCAATCCTCTTCATGCATTTTTTTCTTAACACATTTTTTAATAAACTTTAAAAAACTAAACTGTTTTTTCAGTTTTTCAAATTAATTTTTGATTATAGTTGACCCACAATGCTACCTTAATTTCAGGTGTACAATGCAGGGATTCGAGAAATTTATACATTATGCAAGGCTCGCCGCAAGTGTAGCTACCATCTGCCACCATACAAAGCTAGTATAATATCATTGACTATGATACTATAGTGACTTATTCATTCCATAACTGGATGCCTGGAGGAAGCCTTTCAGCCATTTTGCCCCTCCCCCCATCCCTCCCCTCTGGCAACCACCAGTTTGTTTGTATTTACAGGTCTGATCATGCTTTTTGTTTGTTTATTCATGTCTTAATGTATTTCATATTCTTTCCTTTTTTTCTACCCTTCCAGGCTCCTTTTCTTTTCTGACCACCTTCCCTTTACTGCCCTCCAGTTCTCTTGCCCTCTGCCGTTGGGCAGTTACAAATTGCTGATTGCACCTTATACAAAGGATTCATGTGCACTACAAACACACCATCAGCAGACCTCACTAACTCAGCGGAAAAAAGCCTCTGTTGCCTGTGGGGATTGTGAGACCATTTTCCTTGGATCTGATGGGTTCAGTGGAAGAGCAAGAACAGGGAAGACCTGAATCATTTTGCTTTTTCCCATACTCCACTCAGACACCAATCTCTTTTGCTCTCAAAACTGTTCTTTGACATGATTCCTTATTACGGGCTGAATTGTGCTCCCCCCAACCCCCCACCCCAATTATATGTTGAAGTCCTAACCCCAGTACCTCTGTATGTGACTATATTTGGAGATAGGATCTTTAAAGAGGTAATTAAGGTTAAACTGCTGGAGTAGGCAGTTAGTTAGATTCTAACAGGATTCCTGGAGTCCCCCATAGAGGAAGTCATGGCCGGCTATTGGGAAGGTCAGAGGCCTGTCCTGGCAGCACTGCATAAGAAGCTGGATCAAACCCAGAGGGGCCCAAGATAGTGGGTGGGTGCCATGGCAGAAAACCTCTGACCAAATAAGAAAGAAAAGGCAGGAAACCTTGTTTCTAAGAAATCTCCTCCTCAAGTAATGAATATTCCACCCTGTAGTTAACAACTGTCAATGAAAGAAACTCAAAACCCAGAGTGAGCAGCTCACGCTCTCTCTCTCTCTCTCTCTCTCTCTCTCTCTCTCTCTCTCTCTCTCAGGCTCACCCACTCTCACATCTGGAGAGTGTACTTTTGCTTTCATCAACTTTCCCGCTTGTGTCCACCATCCACCGTGCTGTGTCTGTCCTTGAATTCTTGCTCATGATGAGGCCGAGAACCTGCAGGAACATCTTTGAGTTGGGCTGGGTTGAAGCCCCAGGGCTTGGGGTCTCCCCAGTTCACCTGGCAACAAAATGAGCTCATTACAGCGGGACCCTAAACTATTGACCAGTGTCCTTATAAAAAGAGATTAGGACACAGACACGCAAAGAGGAAAGATCAAGTAAAGACAGAGTGAGAAGATGGCCTGTACCTACAAGCCAAGGAGAAAAACCTCAGAAGCAATCAACTCTGCCAACACCTTAATCATATATTTCTTGCTACTACAACAAGAAGAATATTAACTGTAGTCATCGTTAGAATGAGCTCTGCTCTTCATCTGCTTTCCAATATTCATTTATTTATTTAAAAAAGCATTAGCGGAATAGCTTTCTGTTCTAAGCCCTGTGCTTATTTTTAGGTAGAGGGTGGGGAGCACACCATAGAAAATGATGCTCCTGCCATAATGATGATAAATCAAACATTGCTGCTCGCTGTCAAGGAATGTGAACTCTAATATGAAAGTACATAAATTGACGACTATTTAGTGAGAGATGTGATGCCATGGGAATTCTCTGACATGGCACCTTGCCTTGTGCTGTAGTCTGGTGGCCTGAAGAGGCCTGGGGAGAGGGATTAGGAAAGGATTTCCTCTGGAGATGAAATGGAAACCAAGCTGTAAGTGATCAAGTTTTCAGTAAAGAGGGATCAAGGGGAAGCCATTTCAAGAAGACGTACACCTGACAACATGAGAGTTTGGTAGTTTGGGGGCTCCCACCTGGCACCCTCGGGCTAAAGGGCTAGGAGTAGGAGGGAAGGAGAGTTGTAAGAGCAGAAGCAGGAGCAATAAAGTAAGCTGAGTTTGGATAGCACATGACCTTGCTTATACTCCATGGAGTTGACAGCAGTCTCTGCCTGGAAAAAACATTTTCCAATTTGTCGGTTAAGGTTCATTTTAAACATGTCACCTGTAATAATCTCTTTGAATCAATGATGTTCTCCTATATTCCTTTGTAGTAATCAGTATCTTTCAATGCAAGGGGTTTTTAAGTGAATGTGAATTTTACCTAACTTCTAATTTCCTTTAGGAATCTAAACTCATTCAATATTTTCATGAGATGATAACTATAATCAAAGCAGAGAGCTTTATTTCATTTAACAAAGAATAGTCCTTCACAAAGGAATTGCAAATACCCTAATTAATGATTATTCTAATTGCTCTCCCTGTTGGAAGACACTATTTCCTGTTCTGTATTTAGCCAAGATAAACAAACTATGGTATCACCATCCCTCTTGTCCAGGACACGAGCTGTTTTATATACATGACATATTATTGTTATAAAGTCTGTCTGGCATTCCAAACCCAGCTTTTCAACTGGACTGATGAATAATGCCCCTAACCACCCCAGGCTGGGTACCACACTATGATGAAATATGTATGTGTGTTGTGTTTCTGTGAGCTTAATTTATAACTATACAACCTTCCTGAAGGCTAAAAACTAAATGGTTAAATATTGGGTCTAATTTTTGTCTTTAAGCTTACTTAAATTAGGGGCACCTGGGGGCACAGTTGGTTGAGCATCTGACTCTTCAGCTTGGGACATGATCTTGAAGTCTTGAGACTGAGCCCCATGTTGGACTCTGTGCTCAGTCTGGAGTCCGCTTAAGACTCTCTCTGCCAAACTGTGGAAAGGGCCGAGATGTCCATCAACAGATGAATGGATAAAGAAGATGGTTCATATATACAATGGAATATTACTTAGCCATCAGAAAAGATGAATATCTACCATTTACACTGATATGGATGGAAGTGGAGAGTATTATGCTAAGTGAAATAAGTCAATCAGAGAAAGACAATTGTCATATGGTTTCACTCATATGTGGAACATAAGGAATAGTGGAGAGGACAATGGGGGAAGGGGGGGAAAACTGAAGGGTAAGAAATCAGAGAGGGAAACAAACCATATGAAACTCTTGACTCTGGGAAGCAAACCGAGGGTTGCTGGAGGGGAGGTGGGTGAGAGGATGGGGTAACTGGGTGATGGGCATTAAGGAGGGCACGTGATATGACAAGCACCGGGCGTTATATGCAACTAATGAATCATTGAACATTATATCAAAAATTAATGATGTACTATACATTGGCTAACTGAATTTAAGTAAAAATAAATAATAAATAAAAGACTCTCTCTGCCCCTTCTACTCATGCTCTCTCTAAGAAAATAAATAAATCTTAAAAAATAAAGTTGCTTAAATTAGAATAATTGTCTTAGACATTTGAAAAATCAGTGAGTTTTTTCCTATATACATAAGCTCTCTGCCCAGTTTCTAAAAGGAAGTATAAATATATACCATATAAACCTATATCTGCCCAAGTCAGAAACTAGGGAGTCAACAACTGACAAGCTTTGCTCTGTGACCCTTTTCTCTTTCCTCACTACCTAGTCAAATTCCATTACTACGTTTTACCAATTAAATATTTAAATATCTTGATTGTATTCCATCATTTCCATTCTTAATACCCTAGTAAGGCTCTTATTTGGGATATAACCACAACCTTCTTACACCTGCCTATACAATAGTGGCTCTCAATACCATCTGCACCTGCTAGGCTTTTAAATTGTGCTTTCATTGGTCTAGAATCGGAGCCCTAGATATGCACAATTTTAAAAGCTCCCCAGGTGGTTCTAACTGCATCCCAGAACCATGCTCTAAGTCAGAGGTTCCCAATGTTTGGTCCCTGGACCAGGGACATAAGCATGACCTTGGGAACTTGTAAGGATACAAATTATTGGTCCCTACCTCATATCTACTGAGTGTGGAGCCGAGAAATCTGTATTCTGATTATCATCAGGTAATTGGGATGGAAGCTCAAAATTGGCCATTGACTCCCACACATCTCTCCAATTCATGATCTATCAAGATGGTCTTCTCTAAATATTAAGAACTATAACATAAATATTAGATTGTATTAATTCTCTGCTCAAAGTTACTCACTGGCTTCTCAACTTCTTAGCATGGCCTTCTCTAAATATTAAGTCAGAGTCTTCTCTAAATATTAAGAACTATAACATAAATATTAGATTGTATTAATTCTCTGCTCAAAGTTACTCACTGGCTTCTCAACTTCTTAGCATGGCCTGTAATTTCTTGGTGTGCTCTTCATGATATGAGTCTAACTTTTATTTTAGCCATACCATAATCTTTGGATTTACGATCTAATACCCACGTCATTTCCTAAATACACTATACTTAGACACACTACATCTTGGCACATGCTGTTCCCCCATCTTAAATGTCCTTTCTTACTCCTCCAACTGGCACAATGTCTTCTTATGCTAAGCCTCACCCCAATTCATTAAACCTTTTTGAAATTCTTCTTGGATATTCTTGCAGACTGAGGTGTTCCTGCCTACATGTTGCTATGCTGCCACTGGAACTGTGTAAACCTACATGGTAGCAACCTCCTCATTTTACTGGACGTGTCATTTTCTTTGCTGGGAGACAGAAAATGCGTTTGCTTCACCTTTTCAATTATTTTTAATTTTTTTTAAAGATTTTATTTATTTATTTGAGAGAGAGAGAGAATGAGAGATAGAGAGCACGAGAGGGAAGATGGTCAGAGGGAGAAGCCGACTCCCTGCTGAGCAGGGAGCCCGATGTGGGACTTGATCCCGGGACTCCAGGATCATGACCTAAGCCAAAGGCAGTCGCTTAACCAACTGAGCCACCCAGGCACCCTTTAATTTTTTTAAAGTAAGCTCTACACCCAACTTGGGGCTTGAACTCATGACCCCGAGAGCAAGAATCACATGCTCTATCAACTAAGCCAGCCAAGCACTCCTTCTTTACCTTTTTAACTATAACATTTACTGTGATGCCTGAAATTTAGGATGTGTTTTGAATGAGTAAATGGATGAGGATGCCCCTAAATGTTTTGGAAATTTTTATTGGATCCTATGGTGTATCTCTTCTAAGCAAGAGTTTGACCATCAAGCACATGCAACATCACAGATCTTAGTGAACTAACAAAGCAGTACGTTGTTTCTTCATGGGAAATCTCTTATATAACCATAGTACTTTATAACTTCCAAGAGTTTTCACACATATTACGAGTCACCTAGAAATAGGTCTAAATCTTCCCCTTTGAAAATTTCAAGATATACAAATACTCCTCAATAACACATATTTTATTACTTTATCTCCCTCATTGGGTAAGCTACTATGTATAAACACTAGGAAGCTATTTGAATATACTGCTTAGAGCTAGCCACTTCTCTTTCCACCAGGCACACAAAAAACAAACAAGGATGACATCTGAGGTCAGCCATACTAGCTTCTATCCATTTAGTCACCATTTATTGAGCATCAGTCACTAGAGATTTTGCTTAGCCCACGTGATATACAAATAACAGTAGTCGCTGTGTACATAAACTCATTGCCTACTGGGACAGGCAGTTCTATAAATAAGTGAATTCAAGGCAAGAATTAAACACAGTAGAAGAAAAGCAGCCACAAACTTCTCAGAATTAAGGGAAAGGATACCACACCACCCACTCTGTCTTTATGTAAAGAAGGCTTTGTTTTTCAACAAAATACCCATATCGGAACTAGCATGAAAGATGTCATTTCACCTTCTTTGGCATTTATTCACATTTTGTTTAAGGAACATTCTTGATCCTCAAAGCATAACAGACATGTTTTTATTCTATGAGCAAACGTATTAGCTAAGGATGTGAAAGCATTCACATTCATTCTAATTAACATTAAATGACACTCTCCCAATGAATAAAATGTCAAAAATCATGCTAATAATTGCAGTCAATGAAATGAATGCTCTGCTCTTGGGCTGCATGAATATTTGCACTCATCAATTGATAACTAATATCAAGAAATACACACTAAACTCAGGATAGAGGCAGTAGCAGACCTATAAAGTAGTATTTCTTACAAATGTCTAGTAATATGTAGCAATTTAATTTCAACGTGCTGAGGTTCTTGGCCCTGGAATTAGATATGCAGATTTTGTAATTAAATGAGAATTTTATTTTATGTATTGAACCTACTGAGATCTAAAATTTCCTAAGTTTTCAAATTTAGGCTAGAGAGAAATATGCCCTAATGCTTTGAAAATATTCTGTTTAAATTCTAGTTTATATAGCAATGACCTGTGTTTACTTTAAAATTATTTCTTTTTTTAAAGATTTATTTATTTACTTATTCATTTGAGAGAGAGAGAGAAAGAGAGAGATCAGGGAGGGTCAGAAAGCGAGTGAGAGAAAATCTTAAGCAGACTCCATGCTCAGTGTGGAGCCTGATTCAGAGCTGGACGCATGGATCGACTTCAGGAGCCTAAGATGACCACCTGAGCTGAAATCAAGAGTCGGACACTTAAGTGACTACACCACCCAGGGCCCTGACTTTAAAAATATTTCTAAGCAACAGATTCTTCTTCTTCTTAGAGGGAATAAATTCAAAGGGATATTAAAAATGTATCCACTAACAAAAAAGCAATTCACATCTGTGAAGTTACCTGTTTTAGGTGGATAATAGCCTTATCTTACAATTCACATATTGGACCCCTGTGTTTTTCTTTTCTTATAATATACAAAGACATATACATACACACATGCACATACCATGAAAGCTGGGTTTCCTCTTAAAGAAAAAAAAAATACCTCTCCAAAATGGTTCCAAATGAATTCTGACTAGAGAATTGAGAGCCAGATATTCTTCCTCCTTCTATATGCAGACTATACCCTGCTTTTTACAGCCATGGGAATTTACATTTGGAAGAAATCTGAAGTTAATATAAGATTATACCAGATATGCAAGTATTTGAATATCTATAGCAATTGATTATGGTATTTGCTAAAAGAGACACTACATTCAGAATATATGTATACAATTTTAATGGTTTCCTGCAACTGGAAAAAAACATGGCATATTAATCAATTAGTATCCTTTCTTGTACTTGTATTATAAAAGGTATGTTTTCATTAATTGTAAGTACTGAAGATTCCAAAAGGGAATTTGTATCTAGGTAGTACATTTTAATGTAAACAATTAAAACACACATGCCAAACGGAAATGCCTTGTACACTTGGCCTGCAGGTTGAAACAATAGCCTATGCCATTTTTAGAACTCTGCATGTATATGTGCATAATTATATTTTTAAAAGTTATCTGAGATTTTTTTCCAACACTGTATTATTTCTAAAGTATTAGATGTCATTATCAAATGGTTTAGGTGAAAAGAAATTTATGGCTAATCGATCACTTTTTCTATCCCTTTCGGATACGAATTAATTCAACTCACATTTACTGAGCTTCTTCCTAGTATATAACAATATTCTAAGGTCACTGAGAATGCAAGCACATATAAGACATGATTTGCTACACCCAGAAAGAGGTCATCTAGAAGTAGAGATAATACAATAAACCAAATTATAATGCAAATAATATGGACTCAGTTACCACATTTGTGAAGTAGGAATAGTAATACATTCCTTCACCAAAAATTTTATAAGAATTAAATTATTTATAAGAAATTTTATGATCATAATTTATTATAAAAGATGATGGATATACACAAATTAATTGTTCAGTGATAGAACCTGATTTGTAAATGTCATGGATTAAGATTCAATTATCCTCCAATTCTCATTATTACACTAGATTTTCACTTTTCAGAACTGTACACATTTTTGCAATGTGATCCCCAGGCAAGAGGATGACTACGAGTTTAATTTAGGTAAAACATATTATTTAAAAAATAAACCATATTATTCAAGGCCTGGATTGTTTTCCGTTTGGATAGTTCTTTACTTTTGCATTATAAAGATCAAAAATCGGTCAAATAATCTATTTTAGTTGAAGATAATACAATAATATATGCTTTCACTAAGAAAAAATCATAGAGCTATCATCATATATTGTCGTGGATAAAATGAGTCTGTATCATGTCTTTTTCTTGGTTAAAGTTTTCCAAGTCAAAAGAGATTGTCATGATGTCCCATAAAAACCTTTTATATACAAATAATGTACTCAAAGATAAAATATTCAAGGAAAAGTTATTATATTAGTTTTGCAGAAACTCAATTTCATTTTGAAATCGGGTCAGAGGGCCCACTACTTCGGTAAATCACTGTCATCACTCCAGCTAGTTTTTCTCCCAAAACGCCTGGGTGTACCAGATGTATGGATTTCTGTAATGCACAAATTGTATGTTAACATAATGCATAAAATACAGTTCATATTCACTTGTCAATAAAACACTTACAAACATTAGTTTTAATGCAAAAGACTCCACCTAATAAATACATATAGGCTGTTAAACTGACTTAAAAGAAGCTATTTTTGTTTTAAGGAACCCTCCAATTCCATATATCTGAGTCATTCAGTAGATATCTGTCACTCTGAGTTTGGGCACATGTGCAATGGGCTCTCTGCTTGTGCACATAGTTACCCAGCAACTAACTTTCCTTTTATAAATTAGCTCCATTCCAGATTAAAACAGATGAAAGATTTCCAGTCATTGTGGCCAGACCTCAGGGTGGAAAATGAGCTCAGGAAGGCAGCTATCTGAAACTGAATCCTCCCTGGAATGGACATTCCGTTCTAAGTCCCCTTCAGGGAAACTCCAACAATAGCTCAAGCAGAAGCAAACAGTTGTCTTCCAGGTAGTCCACGCCAACCGTGCACTTTCTTAGCAATCTGTCCTCAGACACCCAGCCAGAGACTTAAAACTCTTGCACCCACATCAAAGAACAGCAGACCCAGCATGCACATACTGCATGAACAGAAGTAATTCACCTAATTTCTACCCTCCCTGAATCTCTCTCACTTGGTAGTAATTCGACAACTCCAAAGAGATCTCAGCTTTGTAGTCCCTCAAAGGAATCCCCACAAGTCAGGCTTTTTTTTTTTAACTGAGTTCATTTCAAGATGAAGAAAAAAATGGGAAAACAAATTTCAGAGATAAGCCAAAAATACCAATGATTACAAGAATGATCTAAATTAAGCAACAGACATTTCAGTCTGAGGTTTATAACTTTTACAATTCATTGAGCCCTTAGAAAAAAAATAACAGACTAAGAATTATCCTACTCTGTTTTATTAGTTACCGTGTGTGTGCGTGTGTCTGAATATAAAAATACACGCCAGGATTCACTGTTACACATGAACCATTTTTAGCCTGGACACCTGAGTTCCAAAAACATAATGATTTCATGACTAAAGAACAGATGATTGCTGCAGTAATCATTCCTATATGTGCCTACAAACGATCAGGTGCAAGTAACCCACAGATAACAGGCACAGACCCTCCTCTCAAGGAGCAAGGGAATGAGTCAGAAGCAACCTGACACTGACATCAGAGGATATAATTACTTGAGCAGAATTATCTACAGTGAGTTTTCATTAAGAACACAGAACAGAGATGCCTATCCTGCCCTAGGGTAGTCAGGAATGCTTTTTAATGATGTTCTATAAACAAACACCAAAATAATGAACAGAAAATGTTAGAAGTAGATAGGATAGTGGTTTTTGTAAGAACATTCCAGGAAGTGGGAACAAGTCATAGGTATGCAATTACATGATTTATTTGTGGAGCCACAATTTTTTTTTTTTTTTATGACTAGAGAGAAGTGCACATGGAGGAGAATAGCAGATAAAAAGGTGAGAGTCATACTGTAAAGGGTCCTGTGTGCTGGGGCCTTGGATTTTACCCTGTAGCTAGAGGATTCTCTATAGGATGCTAAGCTACAGGCACAAAATCTGATTTGTGTTTTAGAAACATGACTGGGGTAACAATGAGGAGGACGGATCTGTTTAAGACCAGATTAAAGCAAGGAGATCTCAGACACACACACACACACACACACACACACACACACACACACACACACACGCGTGCGCGCGCACGCACGCACACACCATCAGAGATCATCTCTTGATCTGTGCATCTGCTTATACAATTTGTCATCTCTTTGGAAGTTGAATGTAAATTAGCTATTCATTAATATTAAAAGTTAAAATAATACAAAGTACAAAAACTGTCCACTTTGTGAACACTTTGCCAATGACCAACAAATGCCCTTTCCTAATGCCTACAATAAGTAATGCTGTGAAGCAACATTATTATTCCTAATTTTTTCCTGAAGACAATCAATATTAAATACACTTAGCTCAGCACCAGGAACTCAATAAATAAAGAGTTAAATACTGGCTTGTCCATGATTAATTAACGTGATAGGTAAGTCAGGTTGAAAACTCAAGTAGTCTCTGGTCTTGTCTAGTTACCATGCCTGTGGACAAGCATAATCTCTAAAATGCCAGCCCTTCTCATAGAGGCTTTTTGGTCATAAACAATCTGAAGCACAATATCTCACAAGGTAGGACATTTAGAACAAGGCTTAAATCACTATGACATTTTGTTCAATAAGTGATGCATGTTCCTCTATAATAGAAATGGATCGCATTCTAGTGGGTTAGCATTAAACCATCCTTTGTCTGTACCCTAAGTGGCAGATTTATTAATTTACAAGACTTATCTGTTGATTAGGTCTGGTGATGACACACTGGCCTTCACGACACTGAGGGCTTGTTAAAGGTTTAATGCTGTATTTAAAAAAATATTTTGCAGTAAGCATGGAGTCACAGGAAGCTGCAAAGGAATATGCAGGGATGTCCTGTGCAACCTTCACCCCACCTCCTACAATGTTGACACCTTGGATAACTATAGTACAATGTCATAGTTGGGAAATTATCCATATAATCTACAGAGTTTCTTCAAATTTTTACCAGTTATACATGAACTCACTTGTGTCCTTCTCTCGGTATTTGCGTGTGTGTTTGTGTGTGTGGTTATGTGCAATTATCAAGTATATCTTGTACACAAATGCCACCATCAAGACACAGAATAGGTCCATCACCAGACACTCTCTTCTGGCACCCCTACATCGAACACCCCCCATTCTTAACCTGTGGCAACCAATAATCTGTTCTTGGTCTTCATAATTTTGTAATGTCAATAATGCTATATAAAAGGAGTAACACAGTATGTAACCTTGGAGGTTTTTTTTTTTTTTTCCAAGCATGATGCCCTTGAGATCCATGAGAGTTGTTGTATGATCAATAGGTCATTTCTTCGTTCGGCTGAGTAGTATTTCATGATATCGATGCATCATTTGTTCTACATCCACCCATTTGGTGGATATGAGAGTTGTGTCCAATTTCTGACTACTACAAAGAATGCTGGTGTGAACATTCATGTACAGGTTTTGTTGTGAACATCAGTTTTCTTTTTCTGGGATAAATGCCCGAGAGTAGAATTGCTGGGTGATACAGTGATTACATGTTTAGTTTTAGAAGCCAAGCTGTTTTCCTAGAATGGCTGTACCGTTTTATATTCCCACCAGCATTGTTGGAGAGACCCAGTTTCTCTGCATCCTTGTCGGCTTTAGTGTTGTCCCTTTTTCCCCAACTATTCTTGATAAAAATTGTATAAAGTGCCTAATATTATGGTTTGATATACATAGCAGAGTGATAACTACAGTCAAGCTAATTAACATGCCATCTCACATAGTCATCTTTTTTTGTGATGAGAGCACCTGAAATCTATTCTCGTGGTAAATTGCCAGTATTCGATACAGTATTATTAACAATAGCCACTACACTGTACATCAGGTCTCTATACTTATTCATCTTATATAATTGCAACTTTGTACCCTTTGACCAACATTTCCCCACTGTTTCCATCTCTCCAGCCCTGGTAGCCACCCTTTTGCTCTCTGATTCTATGCATTCGACTTTTTGAGATTCCACATATAAGTGAGATCATGCAGGGTTTTTATTTTTTTCTTTTTGTGTTTGGCTGACAGTTGTCTTTTCCTTACAAAATGGGAAAGGTGTTATTAACAATATATTTTTATAGACTATAATCTATTTTTCATTGCCAAATTCTTTTGCCCTTCCTCAGAGAAATTATTTAAATGTGCTTTGAGTCCTCTCACACTTCTATACTCTAGGACTAATTACTTAATGGTCAGTGTCACTTTTTCTCTAATACTTTTTTTTCAAAGATTTTATTTATTTACTTGACAGAGAGAGAGCACACACAAGCAGGGGGAGAGAGAGAGGGAGAAGCAGGCTCCCAGCAGGGAGCCTGATGTGGGGCTCAGGGGCTCAATCCCAGGACCCTGAGATCATGACCTGAGCGAGAGGCAGATGCTTAACCTACTGAGCCACCCAGGTGCCCCTCCCTAATACATCTTAAAATGAAATCACTACTTCTTCACACCCAAATACATATTGCAAGCTCTTCTAGGTTATAAAGAAAATGGATCTCTTCTTCAAGAGATAAATTGGTGAAGATAAGAAAAAAGAGTAAATGAGTGATTTTTACAGGATATCCACAGAAAGCAAGTTGAAAAAGGGAGGGAGGGCACCAACTGTAAGAAAGAGAAAAAAAGGAATAGACTAGTGTGGAATCGAGGAAGAATATTGTAGATGTGAAAAAGCAGTTAACACTGAGAAGTGCCATTGGGAATTACCAAGATAGATGCAGGAAAGAAAAAATATCTGGATTGAAAATAGCAAAACAAAATAAAACCAAGAACCAAAAGACTACAGTAAAATGGAGTATGGGTAATCAGAGAAGAAAATAAAACCCAGTGACCAAAAAAAGTACACTTCATTATTTATTTATATATATTAAGCTTCAACCAGAACTAAATTCTTTTGTTGTCTTATAAAATGCAAATTATCATTATTATTATAACATTTTCTTATATGTAAATGGCTGTAATTACAGCATGCAACAAAATATACACACATTATTAAAAAATACTTATGTGCCTGGTTCTGGAAAAACAGTGGTGAGCAAAACCAGCTGAGATCTTTGCATTCATGGAATTTACCATGTACTCTGAGTGATAAGCATTGGTTAGTAACACACACTCACACACACACACACACACACACACACACACGTCTGTCATCCATATATATATATCATATATATATATATATATATATATATTTCATATATATATATGAAATCAAGACAGTGCTATGTGTTATGGTAGGATATTATATGATAGGGGCATCTTATCTACTCAAGGGAATTCTGACATCTTCCCATAGGGAGTGGCTTATAAGTGGAAAGGGGTTTTAGCTAGGTCAAAGTAAAGGGTGAGGAAGGTTCGGGACAAAGAGCAAAACGTGTGCAAAAGCCCTATGGCGGGAAGAAGTGAGGCCTATTCAAGGACCAGAAAGAACCCCAGAAAAGTGGTAAGGCAGGGGCAGCATTACAGGAGATGTGACAGGAGAGGAACACAGTGTCTAGATCTTGTTCTACCTTGTTTTGCTTTCCTAGCAATGAGCAGAAGCTACTGAAGTGACTGAATGTGCATTGATATTGTCAAACTTAGATGACTGGATGAGTTTTAGAGAATAGATTAGAAGGAATGGGGAAGAGGCAATGCAAAACACCAGAATGGCTAGTGAGGCTATATTCCTAGGGAGACAAAGCTACTTGAGCTAGGCTAATGGTAGAGGAGATGAAAAGAAGTGGGTCAAAAGATATAGGGAGATAAAACCCAAGTAATTAATGGTTTAGACACAAGTGGTTGAGAGAGAAGCATTTCAAGGATGTAATAGGTTTCAAGAGCTTGTGAAACTGGAATGGTAGGTCATACACTGATAAAGGGAACAATGAGAAAATATCAGGTTTCATGGACAGATGAAAAGGTTTGTTCAGGGCACTTAGAGTAGAGGTGACTTTGTCACATACAAATGGAGATGCCAACTAGGCAGTTGAAATTGCAGTTCTGGAATTTACTAGAGAAATCTGAGCTGGAGGTATACTTTGGTTAGTTATCTCCACATGCTTGTTAATAAGTCATGGGCATGGGTGCAATGACCAAGGAAGGGATTACAGAGAGAGAAGACACTCATGCTGGGAATGAGCCCTGAGAAATCCTAATATTTAAAGGTTGAGTAGAGAGAATTAGCCTGTAAAGTAGACCGAACAGAAATACCCAAAGAAATGGGAACAAGACCAGCAGAGTGCAATGCACAGAGTTCAAGGACACACAACAGTTTTAAAAAGGGAGAAAATGGTCAATGTTGGTATTGCTAAGAATTCAAGAAAGTAGATGGAAATTTTCTCAATTGGTTTTAGTGACATGACATTGTTTCCTTCATGTGAACTACGTCGAGTAAAGTTTGAATTAAGAAAAATTTAACAAAATCATAAAACTTTAAGGAAAAGTATCAGTCTAGTCCAACTGATGGATATAAAGTATAGAAAGGTAATATTTTTGGGTTTTTGGTGTTTATCATATTTTGATAGTACGATAGTCTCACTTATCCCATTTTCTTAAGAAAATTATCAAAAAATCCCACTAACAATAGTTACCTCTAAAGTTTAATATTAAAATTAAATGACTGATAGCTCCTTGAGGAATAAATAAAATATTAAACCACAGCTGTTTCTTATACTTGGGAAGTATAAGACATTGGGATATAATATTTTTTTTTCTTTTCCCAGCTATGTTGTAGTGTTTATGTTCTCGGAATGGAAGCATTATTTTCAGGTTTAATAGTATTTACTGATTTTATAAATACTTGTCAAGCCAAACATTTTGTATGCAAACCATTTAATTTCTAGACTTTGTGTGTATGTGTGTGTGAGAGAGAGAGAGAAATCTATTCATATAAGTGATATTGAATAGTGCTATGCACATACAAGGTACTGTCAGTAACTATTCATGTAGGATAGATTAATATCTCATTAATCCTTGTCTATGCATCACCACCCCTTCTACTCATTCTCTAAATCACATCTCCATATGCCCATACTCTAAGGCCTATTTATAGAGGTACATCCTTTGATGAAAACCTCCATAATCACATCAGCCCTAAGTAGTCATTCATGGCTGATTTGTACCATGCTCTGTAACACTCTTGACATATTATAGTAGCTGTATTTATATGTATGTGTGTGTGTGTGTGTGTGTGTGTGTGTGTGCACATACAGAGTTATAATCTCAAAGAAGTCAGAGAGAACATAGCAGGTGTTTGCTAAAGTTTGGCTACAAGCAAGTAAAAACCTAATAGTAAAAATGTTGCTCAATACCATATTAATATTCCATCTAGTCTTACTTTCCCCAAAACTAACTGATAAGTACATTACACTCATCCATGACTAAATTTCAATTACTCAAGTGCCTTCTATCGCTTCAGTACAATTCTAGTTTTATTTAAACTGAACTGTCAATGTTTTCTAAGTATTTTTACCATTTTTCCAGATTTAAGAATAATCAATTTTACTAATGGTTCTCAAGAAATTTTAGACATTTCTCCAATAAGCATCTATATTAACTAAAATAGCACTAAATAAAGTGCAAACTTACCTTGTCATATCTATGCAATTCTGTATTCTCTAAAGGATGATTTTTCATATTGCTTAACAACTCTGACTGAGCAATTGAAATTCAGACTATGATAAATGTTTTACACTGAAGTCTCATTTCATTATACAGCCGTCAGTTGAAATGGGGTTTCCGAAGAAGGTATTTTTAGGAAGTGCAGAGTACAGGAAAAAGCTGAATACATTACACAATTTAAATATTTATTGAAGCTTTTCTACTGAGGCAACGTTTTGGCGATATCTCACAGAAATAGCAAAATGGGAAAGGAAATTAGGGGTAAATAGATGGCAGAGGCTGTGGAAACCAAGACACCTGGTGTTGCAAGTGCGATCCTCACTCATAAGGTCATTAAACGGGAGATTGGAAGAAACTCCTCTTTACTGAAATATTACTTTCCTTAGGATTTTATCATTCTACCTAGATGCTTTTACAATTTCTTGGCATGTTCTTGTCTTCCATATGGAATTCCTGACCCCCTTTTGACACTCCATGATCTTTCTAGTTGGTCTCATCCAAACTCGATGGCTCATACATTAATTCCCCAATAATGACTTTGTTTCTGGGCTCAGTCTATGGTATGCACACTTTTCATAAAAAGCTTAACATCCATACCCCCAATCCTTCCCAGCATTCCAGCTTCCCTTGAAGTCTTCTTGTAAATGGCACTATTATCCACCCAATTCTATGTGCCATGGAAAACACCACATCCATCAACACCAATTCCTATTTACTCTGTCTTATAACTAAATCTTGAAGAAATCCACTTCTTTCAACTTCACTGTCACCATTCTAGTCAACACCACCTTCTGCCCCTAGAAAAGCTACCAGACTGATAGCCCTTCAACTACTCTTAATACCTCCTAATCTCTTCTTCACAAAACAGAATGCTATTAAGGAAAAGAACTCCACAAATATGTTCATATCATTGCCCTACCTGAGACGCTAAAAGGCTGTCCATTGATTTTACTATAAAGAAAAAATCACCCCATGGCCTCTGAGGCTCTGAGTGACTAGACCCCAGCTCTCACCATTTTAGCAGCACACCAGTCCCAAACTTTTCCTGACTTACTATACTCAAGGAAAATTCACCTTCTTTTAGTTCTTTGTTCATACCAAGTTCTATCTTCACATGCGTTGTTTCCTCTAAATGTAAACATTTTTCCTCTCTCTTTTTCCCTTTGACCACTATTCCCCAATCCCATTCTTCTTTGTGTTGCTTTGAATGTAATTTTCCTGGGGAATCTCTCCCCAACTTCTAATACTAGTCTAGGTCTCACTATTATACATTCTTATAACACTGTGTGTTTTATTCTCCGGCCCTTATCTCAAATGCAATTTAAATTCTAATCTAATCCTTAATTCTAATCTCAGTGAGTTCACTTGTTTAGAACATTATCTCCAGAGACTAGTACAATACCTGACATGAAGGAGGCACTCTCTCTCTCTCTCTCTCTCTCTCTCTCTCTCTCTATATATATATATATATATATATATATATATATATTAGCTGCATGAATGAATAACAAACTGTTCTTTCTTTAAACAATGATCACCCAAACCCAATACAATACAAACTTTACAGAGTCACTTCTTTTGATACTTTTAGTTCTGGGTTTCTTTTGAGAGCAACTCTGTTTCCAGACATTTAAAGTAAAACACTGCAAAATCCACAGGCTTGAGTGAACTGAACTCCGTGATAATACTTGGTGCTCTCTGACATAGCCCATTAGAGATGGGGTGTGTACACCTAATCCAAAGGAATCCTCTAGCTCTTCAGCAGCTGTTCACATGGCTCCTGACCTGCCCTTCAGGCTCTACTAAATCAGGATTCCCCAGCTGTCTGAGCTTCCAGTAAGCTCTTTTAGTTAACCAGCTACAGCCAACATTGCTTCTATCTAGTTGCACTCTGTAGAGTCAGATTTTCCCTTTTCCTTCCAAGTTATTTCCCAATATGCAGGAGCCATTGGGATTCACAGATAATTTTATCAGTTCCTCGGCCATTTTGATAACATTATTTCTAATCCTGCCCTCCTTGAGCATCAGTAGAAAAAGGAATTACTCAACCTGCCTTTGGTGAAATACGTGGGCAGTTCTGATTCTGTGATTGTTCTCTTTCGCATTTCTTTAGTGTGACCTCACACGGTTTCCAAGTCTAAAAATCTGTACTCCTAACAGTGTGCTGACTCCCATGCCCTTTAACTCAGCACTTAGCTCAGGCTAAGGTAGTACTGCAGCTGTAATCTGATAAAGGATCAGACAAGTTGTGTGCAAATACAGATGGGTGCCAAGAATGAGCAAAACGCCACTGATGTTTATGCCCTTTTATAGTCCTGATTCAATGACAGTCTTAGCCAGAAACAGAGCGGGAGGGGGGGACAGCAATTTAAAACAAAACAAAGCAAAAATCAAGGAGAGGGTGAAAACACTGAAAGGGCAACTCCTTTATTTGCCCATAATTGGACATAAGATGAGACTACTATAATGCTAATTGTGCTCAATTAATACCGGTCTTTCTAAAACATCAATTGTTTCATAGTGGTAGAGATAAAGTACATTTAAAAGTTGGAAGTAAACTGGCCAAATACTATACACCATGTTGGAATATGTAAATTCCTTGCTTGTTGCAATGCCTGTGAATGGGTTGAATATTTATTAAATACAAGCTAAAAGCATGACAATTCAAACATCTATTTTTTTTCAAACATCAATTTTTCTCAAGCTTCTTTAAAATCATGTTAACCCTGTTCAAAACCCATTTAAATGTCAACATTCTGACTTTATTACACGGATAAGCATTAACTTTCCTGATGCACTTTAATACTCCTCCTATTCATTACAACAACCAAATTATATACTAAGACAAATAAATTAATAAACTAAAAGAAGTAAAAATAGAAGCAAAGCTCTTCCTCAGATCCTGGTACTTGAACAGTAACGTAAGACTGAATCTTTTTAACCAGCCTTCGATATACTTCAGATGTCAAACATCAATTTTCCAACATCTTTTCCTTAAAATTATATGGAATTATATTATTTCCTGAAAATTATATGGAATCGAAATATTGAATTAAGAGTTCTGGAAGAGCCATTTACGAACAACAAGAACAACAGCAGCATCAACGATTTACCAGCAGAGCAAAGAAATGACAGTTCCCTTCCAGTTAAAGGATAATTGTCAATTCGCCCCCACCTTCCATTACTGAAGAATGGCACGCATAATGACAAAGCCAAAGTGAGGCACTGAGGCAGAAGGCAAAAGATAATAAAGGAGACAGGGAAGAAATTGATTTCCAAACTCAATCCAGACTGCTAGGAACACTTTTTTCTCAGGGCTTAATATCATTACATATACTATGCAAAATCCCTCTGGGGACAGTAAGACCCTGAGAACATTGCCCTGTGGGTTCTTTCACCTATTAAAATTCCCAGGTGTTTTGAATACATGCTATCAGAATAACATCAGATGGAGCAAAGAGTTGAATAGACATTGTTTTTTAAAATGGCCGCCTCAGGGGAGGGCTTGAGCGGTGCCAGGGGGGAGTATTGCCTTTTGCTTTTGTTAATGGGCATGTGGTAGAGGTTGTGTAGTCTTCAGATTAGGACTCTTTTAAAGCATGAGCAAGCAGGGCCATTTTCCTCTCTTCATTCTCATTCTGCCTGCTGCCTGTAAGAACTGTGGCTGAGAAAGTTAAGACACCCGTGAACACCAGAGCCAAGGTTTTTGCGCTTCCCCGCCCCCGCCTCGTCCGCCCCATATTCAGGACAGTCATCTTGAATGGAGAAAGAGAAAGACCATGTTGTCCCTGAGAGTTACTGTTTCTGGATCTCTGGAGGAGACCTCTGGTTTAAAAAAAGGTACATGCAAAATTATATTATGCTGTGAGATATGGGAAAAATAAGCTTTTTACACTACAGATTTCAGGAAAAAAAGTAAACCAAATCATGTTAGTTGTTACCCCTCAAATGATAGTTTGCATATGAGCGATTCACAAAGAGCAGGGTCACTGTCCCCTTCAAGACAGGATATGAGAATCTCTAAAAGACACCTTCACTTTTAATATTAACTAGAGGGAGCTTGAAATTTTACAAAGATAAAGATTTGAAGAAAAATTCCACACGTGACATCCATAGACAAACCCTCTCCAAAGTGACAAAATAATAAACTACCCAACACTGCCAACTGAACTTTCGTATCTGTATGTAAATTAAACTTCTGAACTCCAAATCCGTGTTATGAATATTACTCTGTCAATATCGTAGAGAGTGAAACCCCAAGAAGTTTAACTAACAGATGTTTTTAAATGAGGAGAAAGGTGAAGACTGCAAGATGTTTGCTTGTTTGTTTGTGTTCTGAAGCTCAGTCTGCTGCACGGAGCATACTCCCCAAAGAGAAATATTTCCATGCAATTCTGCTATGGAATTGGTTGCATTTAATAATAATAATAATAATAATAATAATAAAGTCTCTTCATTTCCCATACTGCAGCCCATGACCCTCCCAGCAAAATGTTCCAATATGAGCCAAGTGCCTTGATAACAGAACACAAATCTCCTAGGATGATAGCAGGACTTTGTGAGAAAGAAAACCATCGCCTCCTTCTGAATCCAATCAAAATCTGAATGTGCTATAGAAAAATAAACCAAGGTCATCATTATTCTTCTCATTGTGATTTGGCTTGCCTTCAAATTACATACCCTGTATATCTGAAATAGCTGCACCGCCTCCATTAACTGAGTTTGACATCATTTTAATCAATGTATCTTTTCAGAATGAAAGGCAAAAATGTCAAATTCCTACCATTATGCATTCTTTTAACTCTGTAATCTGCATTAAATAAAAGCCTGTCTTTGAGAAATAACATATGCTTAAAGAAATATAACTAGCATCAATTTCATCTTAAAATGTAACTGGGTAAATATTCAACAACACATCCCTTCATACGGAGGTGATTTCCCATGAAATCACTTTTAAAGTTGAGGACTTTTAAAGTTTAAGCCTTGAGGCCCATCACCTACACTGGTTCCTCCCAAGGCCCTACCTCATTGTATGTTCATGATTTTGTATTCTTTTTCTTAAAAGACTCCCCTCCCTCAAATTGTATAATCCCAGGCCCTGTAAAATCTTGGTCTGCTCCTTCCTTCATGGTTTGTTATGTTTTGTTGGACAGAGGACATACATTAGTCTTATTTGTCCATTTCTTAAAAAATGATGTATGTCTAAAATAGAAAATCAAAGACATGAACAGAAAATTATCTTCAAAGAAAGCTTAATTTCCAGTGAATTGTCAATGGCTCTGTGATTTAAATGTGTCTTCATGTATTTATATAAACAGATACGCTCACATCAAAATACCATGTTTCCTGTATTTGCAGTGGAAGAAAGAATAGTTTAATAAAAAATATGATAAATCATTTTTAATAAGTTAGGGGAATATTACAGTAGAAGGTGGAAGGGGAAGCAGAGTTTGGGAAATCACTTTGCTTTTTTCTTGTGATAAAGCCATGATGAAAGATAATAAAACAAAATTTTTAAAAACCCTGACTTTTCTAAGACAACAAAGATTTAAATCTCTTTTATTAAACCACACAAGTGGTTAAGAACTTGACAATTTGTTTCTCATGTAACAAATGACTTGGACTACAAGGATTTCAAATGAACACTTCAGAACCAAAGAGGAAGCTGTATTAATATCTCTGTCCAAATTATGAATTTATATCTCAGTACTCTCTAGCTGGAGTAGTATCAACCAACACATTTTTTTCCCCTTAAATAACATAGATTTGCACGAAACACTTGGCAATCTTTAAGTTTACAGTAACTACTACATGACATTCTCTACTGCATTTTCCATAATGTTATGCCACGTAAGAGATAGAGAAAACTTCTTATTCAATTAAAAAATATATTATCCTCTTAGATCAGCAATCTCTTTTTCAGAGTTAAGATGCCCTTAGAAGACTCTGTAAATGAAATCATTTTAAATGGTGATTTTATTAGAACTCAAGATAATTTCTATCATTTAGAAAATTCCAACGAAATGTATATTTGCAATAAATTATTTGAGTGACTCTTTGCAATGCAGTTTTTGAGCAATTCTAAAAGTAAACAATCTTTACGCTAACACAGAGATCTTCTGGCAACTACTTTCATTAAAAACCACCCACGTGAACTCTTTTACGTTTTTTCAAACTAAGGCAATTAAAAAAAAAAACACCTCATTCCAATGTCAATACATTCAAACAGAAGTATGTCAGCTGGCAAAAGTTAATGTAGAATATAACCCTGTGAATATCTTCATATTCTCTTAACAAACCCACTGTCATGCAGCTTAAAGTTTCACCTGATAGCTTTAAAATGTGCCTTAATAAAGTCCTACAGAGCTTGTCCCAGAAAGGTTAGCTTTCTTTAAATTCTAATGAAGAATTTGAAGTTATTTGAATATCTATGACAAAGCAGAGAGTAGGTTTGCCTTGCTTCATTCTTATTTTTTGAATTGCGTCTTTGCTGTTTTTTCTGTATCACTCTCTACACTGGTTTCTGGTGTGAATTTTGTAAGTATAAAAATGGATCAGTCAATATGCATACATTGCAAAGAATATACGTTGTTGTATTTTTGTAACATTAGTAAATGGGATGGTTTTTCAACCAGAAAGCAATTCTGGTGCTCACCTAATAAATTTGTAAAATAAGGAAATTTCATTAAACATGTTTTACTATAAACTCTGGTAGCATCTAATGTGAATCAGTAAGTGCACAATGTTCATTTTTTTCTTTTCTTTCTTTCTTTCTTTTTTTTGGCACAGAGGCCAGAGTTGTATTGTGACCTTCTTACCAGAAGTTTTGAAGAATTACTTATTTGGAGAGACTTACTTTCTTCACTGTTAATTATAGGCATCACCATCATATCTGTTTCAGAATGGCTATAAGGGGATGAGAGGGACAAGGTAATCGCCTCTGTCCATCTCTTTGGGACACACTGTACTCTTCATATATTATTTTTATACATTATTTTTACTACTGTGCCAGAGTCAATTTCTCAGTTTTTCATTAGTCATCATGACTTTCTTAAAATAAACAAAATAGATGCACTTTATGTAAAAGCCAAACAAAATAGCTTTACTGAAAACCTAGGTCATACTAGACATGAAACAACACAGTGAGCCTACTGTGAAATGATCAGAAGTCCCTCTTGCTTTTATGTTGTGTTCTCAACAAAAGTGTCTGGTCATTTGCCAGCAGAGATCATATCACTATTTGAAAGAATTTTCATGATATGCTACAGAAAAGAACACTCAAAATACTAAGTATGAGACAAGGACTTCTAAATTAAATATTTATCATACTTTTCTCCACCTCCATTTATCCATCACAATTCATTCTGTTTTTTAACTTTTTCACCCCCGAGATGTGCCAGATAGAATTTTTCTAACCTTGAGATCTCCACACATCATTCCACTACTGCAATTAGTTCATTGAGAATATATAGCAGGTCACCGCCCCACATGCAACCATTACTGAAGAGAGGATCAAATAATCAAGATAACAACTCAGATACACAAACGACTTCAGAGCAATTAAAATAGTTTGTTACAAATACTTGAGGCCAGTTATGCATATTCTATTACCTTAGTGGTTTCTTAAAAAAGATCTCCTTGATTATATTTGTAAAGAAAAAACTTTAAACTCTACCTCATTTCTACTGAAAAGTTTTCCCAATGAGAAACATGTACACCTGCACATATATGTGTACAGGAAATTTAAGATAACATTTATTCTTATTCACAAACTACTATAATAATTTAAAATCAATCTGCCTAATCAACGAGCTCTCCACAAACTGAAACTTATGCCACGGTAAAAATATTCTTAGCGACTTTGTACTTACAACAGTCCTCTACTTCTTCCCACCAAAGCATTTGGGGAAAAAAAGTCTATATCAAGACAGCAGGAAAAGTTTTGGTAAATTTTCTTCCAACTTCAGTGCTCCAATAGGTTTAGGAATGATGAGAAATCAACCAACTTCAGCAGCCTTTTAAAAAAGAACACTTCAGTTTTTCCTATTCGTTTTTCTCTGAAGTTAATTGCCTCCAAGATCTGAGTCCTGTAAGGGGAAAGTGAGTGATCCCAACACTGAGTGAGTCAACATAGTAAATGATGCCAGGATTCTGTAGAGGCCCCTGGATATTTCAAATTCCAGGACCTGCGCAGAAGCAAGTGACCCGCCTATTCTCTCAAGTTGGTTTCCCATAATAGGACTGCCCATGGCCACTACATATAAGGTTGTTCTTCCAGCATGGCAAGCCCTGTGAAGTCAAATAATGTTCAACTGTGTTCTGATTAATGCCCAAACCAGAATAGCACAGTGGACATAGTACTTGCTCTCACAGGCTTCCAACATGAAAACTCCTCAGTATACAAAACGACAGTACTTTCTGTGACTTCTATGCACATTTCTAAAATAACAGAGCAGAAAATCCTAATCCAGAATAGACTCTGAAATGCCTTTCCTTTTTTACCCTCTCAACAACACTAAAAATTTCACTCTACTGAACAAAAAGAAATGCCCAGAATAATCTCTGCACTCGTTATGTATCCCCTGTCTACCAACCTTAATTTCTACCCTGGGGATCTTATCAAAAGTCATGTATTGATGATGCCAACAGTCTGATTAAGAAAAGCAACAGCAGAATATAGCAGCTGAGCTCTGAAGGCAGAGTGTGTATAGCTCTCAGGGGACAAGTCTTCTGCTAAAATAAAGAGAGTACTCTTATAATTGAATGAAGCAATCTTCCGTAAATGCTACATTTCCATAGCACCTTATGAGAAAACTTTACTAAAATCACGATTTCTTTGGTGGCAATTATTAAAATACCATTCTCTTGGACATTGAGTTAATTACTAATTATTTAATGACTCTCAAAAGTTTTTTGTATTAAGTGAACACACTTGTAATATGTTATTCGGCATGTTTGTAAACCATTCTTTGCCAACAGAAGGCTTCTTTATCACATTTTTAACACAGCAGATGAGCCCAATATTTGAAAGAAACATTGGTTTAACTTTTTAGAGGGATATTCTTTTTGCAATAATCATCTGTGCTGGGGCGCCTGGGTGGCTCAGTCGTTAAGCATCTGCCTTCCGCTCAGGTCATGATCCCAGGGTCCTGGGATCGAGCCCTGCCTCAGGCTCCCCGCTCTGTGGGGGGCCTGCTTCTCCCTCTCCCGCTCCCTCTGCTTATTTTCCCTCTCTCACTGTGTCTCTGTCAAATAAATACAATCTTTAAAAAATAATAATAATCTGTGCTAAAATTATTGAGTGTTTTTATAATACCATTTGTTGAAGTGACAGACTCATTTTTCAATGTGAAGCATTCAACTGCTTGGCACAGAAATAAATTATAGATAAAAATAGAAAAAAACTGGCATATTGAATTAGAGTATAATGTTTACCTTAATCATTATACATTTCATATTTTAGAATCACCATTTCCCCCAACAAAAACTATATGAATTAAAGCATAAGGCTTAATTTGTAGATAATTGTATTTAAAGTACTATTATCCAAAACAGATTCAAAATGTTCTCCGTAAGTCATCTCATTTCCTCTTCTTAGCATGGTCATCTAAGTATGCCTATAAGCAACAATTTCATAAAACAAAATCAAAAAGTGGTTTTTGACCAACATGCATCCAAGTCTGCATGTTAGCACATGTTTTCCTGTGCTCTAGGGTGTAATATCGCCCCAAATTAAGTTCCTTTTACACCCTGTACTGTGAGTTTTCTATAGCTATAAGCCCACATTTAAGCCAAGGCACATGCACAGTTCATCAGTGATTTGTGAAGTGTGGTCCATGAAGCATCAGCAACATATGGAAAGTTTCTGGAAAAGACCTGAAAATAAGAAACTCTCTGGGAATAGGACCTAGTGCTCTATGTTTTACAGGTGACTCTGATGCATAGCCAATTTTGAAAAACCACCAAGTGTATGTTTCTAAAAACAACTATGGCTTCCAATATACCAAAATCTTGTCTTGGTTCACATCCAGTGCACCAGAAAGGGACAGATTTAAATGCTCTCAGGTACATCTTAATGGTCTCTTAGCCTTAGTCAACAATCCGAATTTACTGGGCCCCTGTAATAAATTCTACATCAATGTGGAATACATACATTTCTCTTAACGTTGTATAATCTAGGCAAGAAGAAATACTTGAAAAAGTGAAAGGTACATAAAATAAAATTTAGCACAAACCCAGTGAATTCTAACTCAGACCTTGTCCTATCTTCCTGTGGTCCTTAGTCACTTACCTCTCTCATTAAGTCCTCACAATAACCACGGTGCTGAGGTCTTACGAGCCCCACTATAAAGATGACTGGTCAAAGCAATTTACTCAAATCCCCAGTGTTAATAATTGGCAGAGCAGAGCTTTTTAAAATTTAACTTTCTGTTTTGAGATAATTACATATTCACAAAAAGGGTGTGAGGAGAGTAAAGAGGGGTCCCATATACTCTTCATTCAGTGTCCTCAGTTACATTTAAGCAAACTATTATGCAATTTCAAAACCAGCAAAATGACATCGATACAATGTGTATATATCTCTGCCATTTTGTAATACTGTAGACTTGGGTAACCGCATCTCAATCACAATATAGAACCTGCAGAATCATTCCCTTTCACAAAGATCTTCCTTCTCCTCTCCCTTCAGAGTCATACCAACCATCACTCCCCAGACTCTGTGCCCCACAGCCCGGCACCTGCTAATTTGGTCTCCATCACCATATCATTTCAAGAATGTTAGAAAAATGGAATCATTCGGTATGTGATCTTTTGGTATTAGCTTTTTTCACTTGGCATAATGTCCTAGAGATCCATTCAAGTTGTTATCTGCCTCAATAGCTTGCTTACTTTTATTGTGAGTAGTATTCCATGTTAATTGTGTACTATGGTTTGTGTAGTCATTCATTTATTGTAGGACATTGTGGCTATTTTTGGTTTGGGGTTACTACAAATAAAGCTGTAAAACAGTCATGCACATATTTTTCATTTATCTGGGATTAATGCCCAGGAGTAAAATTGTTGGTCCATATGGTAAATGTATGTTTACTTTTTAAAGAAACTACCAAAATACTCTCTGGAGGGTCTGTACCATTTTATGTACCTGCCAGCAATGTGAGTGACCCAGGGTCTCTGTATCCTCTGTAGCATTTGGTATTGTCAATTTTAGTTTTTTTCAGTGTTAAGCATATAGAGATATACTATGGTGGTTTTAACTTGAATTGCCCGAATGGTTAATGACATCGAACATCTTTTCTCATGCTTGTTTGCCATCTGAACAGACTCTTCAGTGAAATGGCCGTTCATGTCTTCTGCTCATTTTGCAATTGAATACCTTCCATTTTAAATATTAATTTTTGTGTGTTCTTTATATATTCTAGATATGAGTCCTTCATTAGATATGTGCTTTGCAAATTGTTTCTCCCAGTTTGCGGCTTGTCTTTTCATCATAACAGTGAAATTCCAAAACAAAAATGTTTTTTCTCAAGTCCAATTTATAGAATTTATTGAATTTTTTCTTTTATGGATGGTACTTTTGGTGTCAAGTCTACAAACTTTTACAAAGCCATGATTCCTTGTCTCCTGTGTTTTTTTTCCTAAATTTTTAATCATTTCATACTTATATTTAAATCTACGATTGGGTTTGCTTTTGTATGAGGTGTGGGGTTTACGTAGATTTCCTTTTTCTTACAGATTTCCAATTGTTCCAACAGCATTTTTTGAAAAGACTATGCTTCTTCCACTGAATAACTTTTGTACCTTTGTCAAAAACCAATTGGGCATATTTGTGGGGATCTACCTCTGGGATCTCACTTCTGTCCTATTGACTTGTGTGCCTAGCTCTCTGCCAATATCACACTGCCTTAGTTACTCTGGCAACATAACATGCCCAAGCATTAGAGTTGTTCCTTCCACTTTATTATTCTTTTCCAAAACCATTTTAGAAATTCTAGGTCCTGTGTCTTACCTTACAAAGTTTAGAATAAGCTTATCTACAAATAGGTCTACAGATCGGACTAAAAAATATCTTTCTGGTATTTTGATAGGAATTGCATTAAATAGATCAATTTGGGGAGAAATGACATTTTAACTATGTTGAGTCTTTTAATCCATTAACAGCATATACTTTTTTTTTTAGAAGATTTTATTTATTTGACAGAGAGAGAGAGAAAGAATATACAAGTAGGCAGAGCAGCAGGAGGAGGGAGAGGGAGAAGCAGGCTCCCCACAGAGCAGGGAGCCCGACATGGAGCTCCATTCCAGGACCCTGGGATCATGAGCTGAGCCCAAGGCAGAGGTTTAACCCACTGAGATACCCAGGCGCCCCTTTAACAGCATATACTTCTAATATTTAGGTCATCTTTATTTTATATCATCATATTGTGCTTTCTAACAGCGCTTTGTATTGTGATTGGTTTTTTTCTCATTTCTAATATGCCTATGATGGTATTAATGTTATATATGCAGTTGCACAAAGAAAGGGGGAAAAGCATAGGCTGCCAAATGACAGTTTGCAGAAAGGACATTAAAAAATAAATGTATGGGGCGCCTGGGTGGCTCAGTGGGTTAAGCGACTGCCTTCGGCTCAGGTCATGATCCTGGAGTCCCGGGATCGAGTCCCCCATCGGGCTCCCTGCTCAGCAGGGAGTCTGCTTCTCCCTCTGACCCTCTTCCCTCTTGTGCTATCTCTCATTCTCTCTCTCTCAAATAAATAAATAAAATCTTTAAAAAAATAAATAAATGTATGTAACTAAATATGCACCATACATGTACGCTTTGAAAATAATTTTAAATGATAAGGTTATAATGGTTACACAGGAACTCCTGAGACTTTACTTTTGCAAGAATACAAAGCTTATTTTTATTACAGTGAAGGCTTGCATCAGCATGTTTTTTACTTAGTTTCTTTAGCCTACGGATATAAGATGCATGTTATAAAAAATGAAGACTAGTCCTTGCTTATATTCTAATATCAACCAGTAATTCCTATATCCTAAGATGATTGGAATATTAATTAGAAAAGACTGATTATGGTAAACCTCCAACGGACAAGAAAGGAATTCTTAAGAAACCGAAAACCCTAACAGCAGTATTTTATATAAACTGGGAGGGGTCTGAGTCATTTTCTCCACTGATTCAATTCTTTAACATAATTTTAAGCACTACGATTAAATAGGCATCACAGGATAAATAAGCTAGGAGAAAACAGGCTTAGTAGCTAAGATATTTAAATAAAGCTCACAAATTTATTGATCTGGAAAAAATAATTTCTGGGCCACTTCTGCTTCTCTTCCCTACAGTGATCCATACTGGCTGAAATGCTACAAATTTTTTAAGACATGTATTTCTTAGGTGTTTAAAAAAATCTCTTTAGATAAATCCAATGGAGAAATGTACTAGTTATGGGTAGTTTATTAACAATGAACCCACACAAAATAAGGCAGAGAGGATTCAGGCAATTGGGTGCTTGTACATATAAACAAAAAATCTTGCTGGAAATTTGATAGTAATTCCATTAAAACTATTGATTCATTTGGGGGATAACTGACATTTACTATGTTATAGTTCATAGTCCATGAACACAGTATTTATCTCCTTTTATTTAGGTCTTGGTTTTATTTCATCCCCCCTTTTTTTGTTGTTCATGGCCTGTAGGTCCTATATGTTTTCTTAGATTCCCACACACTTCTCTCTCTCTTTTTTTGTAGTAACTAAAGTTATTTTATTTAAAGATTTATTTATTTGAGAGAGAGAGAGAGAGCATGAGTGGGAAGGGCAGAGGGGAGGGAAAGAGATTCTCGAGCAAACCTCGTGGTGGAGAGGGGAGCCCGATGTGGGGCTCAATCTCACAACCCCAAGATCATGACCTTAGTGGGAACCAAGAGTTGGCCTCCCAACCAACTGCACCACCCAGGCGCCCCAGAAAAGTACATTTAAAATATTAGTTTCCAGCAGTTCATTTCTTACATACAGAAATACAATTGGTTTTTGTAGTTGACCTTTTGTCCTGAGATCTTGAACTCATCATTTCTATGAGTAATTTTGTAGAATCCCTGGGATATTTTACAGAGCCCCATCATAACATCTGAAAACAGGGATGATTTTAAGTCCTCCTTCCTGATTTGTACACTTTTATTCACTTTTCTTGCATTTTTATGCTGGCTCGAACTTCCAGTACTATAAATAGCAGGCTGAAAGCAAACATCTTTGCCTTGATCCTCCTATCAGGAAGAAAGCATTAGAATATTTCACCATTATTATGATGTTAGCTATAGAAGTTTTGTAGATGTTCTTTATCAAGTTGAGGAAGTTCTCCTGTGCTCCTAGTTTTCTGAGAATTTTATCATGAATGGGTGCTGAATTTTATCAAACCTTTTCTTCTGCATCAATAAGGTCATGTGATTATTTTTAGCTAGTTAATATAACTTACCAATTCTGTTAGGGATTGTTGTCTCTCTATATATGTGAAGGATACTGGTCTGCAGTGTTTTTTGTTTTTTTTTTTTTTGTGCTATGTTTGTCTGGTTTTGGTATCAGAGTACTTCCTGTGTCATAAAATGTGTTTGGCATGCTGCCTCCTTTTCTATTTTTCTGGACATTGACAGGTCTTTTCTTTAATCATATGAAAAATATCATGCCATTTCCCGTTTCATTCTGGATTCCACGGTTTCTCATAAAAAAATCCTGTCATTTGAATTTTTTTTTGTCCATAGTGTCTTTTGTCTTTTACTATTTTCAAGCTTTTTTTTTTTTTCCTTATCACTTGTTTTCAGAATTTTGACTGTAATGCGTACAGGCTTGGGCTTATCCTTTTTTGTTCAGTCAGCTTCTTGACTCTATAGGTTTTTGCCTTTTTCCAAATTTGGTTATTTTTTGGCCTTTATTTCTTTTTAAATATATTTTTTAAAGATTTTATTTATTTATTTGACAGAGAGAGACACAGCGAGAGAGGGAACACAAGCAGGGGGAGCGGGAGAGGGAGAAGCAGGCCTCCCGCTGAGCAGGGAGCCCGATGTGGGGCTCGATGTGGGGCTCGATGTGGGGCTCGATCCCAGGACCCTGGGATCAGGACCTGAGCTGAAGGCAGACGCTTAACAACTGAGCCACCCAGGCGCCCCTTTTGGCCTCTATTTCTTTGGGCACTTGTTCAGCAACACTTTCTTTTTTCTCTCCTCTCAGGACTCTGATGACATGCCTCATAGATCTTTTACTATGATCCCACAGGTTACTGAGGATCTGTTCAGTTTTCTTCAGCCTATTTTCTTTCTTGCTCAGACTGGGTAATTTCTACTCTTCTATCTTTGTGTTCATGGATTTTGCCCTCTGCCCCCTCCAATCTTCTGTTGAGACCATCCACTGAATTTTATTTTGATTCCTGTATTTTTTAGTTGTAAAACTTCATTTTGTTCTATATGTCTTCTATTTCTTGCTGAGACTTTCTATTTTTTATTTGTTGCAAGCAAGTTTGTAATTGCTTATTGAACCATTTTTTATGATGGCTGCTTTAATATTCTTGGCAGATAATTCTATCACTTGTGTCATTTCGATGTAGGTGACTGTTGATTGTCTTTTTTCATTCAAGTTGTGATTTTCCTTTTTCTTGGTTTGATGAGTGATTTTAAATAAGAACCTGGACATTTAGGTTATTATGCTATCAGACTCTGGATCTTATTTAAGTCTTCTCTTTTATCTAGCCTCTTCTTACACTCCTTTTGTGGAACATGGGAAGGGGGATGTTCCTTTGGGACTGATAGGTGGAGCTAGAAGTTCAGATTTGCCACTCAACCTATGTTGTGACATGAGATTATTCCTTTCTATGTGTGCAATATATATTTCTTTAACATTATCTTAATTCCCATTAAAAATAGTAAATGGATCTCTGGAACCTTGTGGGTTCATTCTGAAACATTCAGATTTTTTCCTACTAGACAGAAAAATAGCTACAACTTGTGAAACAGAGAGCACTAAGTTCTTAACTCATATTTCCATAGACAATGGTGTCTCTGACATGTGCAAAATGATTTGATTTCGGGACGTGGTACTACATAGTAATGCCTTCTAGAGGGTCAAGACAGAACATTTACTTACTAAATATAAGGAAAACCCCAAAGTAATTTATCTGTGTTTTAAAAACAATGGCCACAAAATGCATATATTGATCTTCAACCATTTTTGGAGGTAAATGTGTAGAAATTAATGATGGTGATTATAGATTTCTGAGTGAAACAAAAGTATTATAAGTAAAAAGAAATTAAAGACATTGATGTCGGTGAGCTGAGAATCAGTACCAAGATTTAAGAGTTGAATTTTTTATATTCTATTAGTCAAGGTCCTGGCAGGAATTAGACAGACACAAAAGCATTTAACAGAAAACAATTTGTTGAAACAAGTATGTATGGACAGAGATATAGGCAGGGTGATGAGGCTGAAGGAAAGTGAGTCATCCAGGTAATATCAAAAGTGGAAAGTTATTCCCACCTCCAGGCCTGATGGGTCAAAGGGAGAGAACAATGTTGTTGGAACAGTAAGAGACACACAAAGTCATGACCAGGACTTTAGTGAGGTGCATACCAAGTAACAAATAAATGCCCTAAACTTCTTCCCCTATCATCTGATGTGCTGGTGTCACACAATTTGCTGAAGGAGTGCAAGAGGCTGAGGTGATGGAGATGAAGAGCTAACCTTCCCAGGGCAAACAGTAGGGCAGAGAATGTCATAAAATGGATGTAGTAGTGGGGAGTAGGGCCATTCATACAAGTGAAGAATTATTAGCATGTGGGCTCAGGCCTACCCTACCAGTTTCAGGAGGACACTCATTACTAGTACGTTACCCCAGTGGAAAATATGGTCAGAAATGAATAGACCCTTTGCAATGTAGCCCTTGCCTTCATTTTTCAATACTATATTACATCTCTCTGAATCTCCCTGAAATGATCTCAGGTGTTTTCCTACTCTGATAGCTCAAATTATTCTGGAAGTTCATCATATATCTTCTCCTTCCCTGCTGCTTTGCACATTAGTTTCATGCATAATAAATCAAGTGGATATATGTTTCATACGTGTCTTACCTGCTAGAATGCAAACTCAATCAGAAAAAAATGTATCTTTCCTTTTGAATTGCTTCACTCCCGTTGCTCATCATCTGGTTAAGTGTACAGTATGGCCTCTGCTTATAATTTCTTTATATTTTATCCTTTGTGTATTGTATTCTTCCTTATCCTTCTGGGCTTTATTTACATTTACCCTCTTTATGAAGATTTTTTTGAGGTTTTCCTCAGCCCCATTTGTAGTTGAGTCTAATGATATAAATGCTACCTTTGCTACTCAAGTTGTAAACTTGTTGATGTTAAAGAGTTGTTACTATTTATTGTTGGCATCACTAGTTCTCAAAAGTGCACTGGGTTTAATAGAGCCTCAATGGTATCAGCTGGAAAAAAGGAAAAGAGGTATGAGGGAGGAAGACAGGAATTTACATCACAGATAATTATAAAATGCAGAATGAAGGCTCGGCCCTTTGAGCGTACAAAGCAAGTCTGTTCGCAAATATATGTTAGGAGAGATTCTGAACCTTGCCATTGTGGGATGACCACAGTACCAAATTCTCACTGGAAACAATGGCAGTGGGTAGGGAATGAATGTGCGTTTATTTATCAAATATTTATTTGGGCCAAATTTTCTACATTAAGGATATAAGGGGATAGCTCCTGATCCCTGTCCTCAAGGGGATTATGCTTGATGTGTATTAAAAGAAAATACATTTTAATCTGCTTGTTAATTAATGAACTCAAATAATCTAGAGGATGCTGTCTGAGAGAAGTACCTAAGAGAGGAAGAGGATTTTAAAAATAATACCACATGCATTGCCTACCATAAAAGATTGCCATGTTGGGAGGTGGGTGGGGGGATGGGTTAGCCTGGTGATGGGTATTAAAGAGGGCACGTACTGAATGGAGCACTGGGTGTTATACGCAAACAATGAATCATGGAACGCTACATCAAAAACTTATGATGTATGGTGATTAACATAACATAATAAAAAAAAAAGATTGCCATGTCAGTTAAATAAGGCAATGAATTGAAAAAGCTGCTCTTAAATGCATACATTAGAAAAGAAGAAATTAGTTATCCAAGCTCTCACCTCGAGAATCTAGAAAATGAAGAACAAAATAAAACCTAAAACAAGTACAATGAAGGAAATAATAAAAAGCAGAAATCAATAAAATTGAAAACAGAAAACAGAAAAACAATAGACCAAATCAATGCAACAAAGAGCTCATTTCTCAACATCAATACTTTTTTTTAAAAAGATCAATAAAATTGACAAAGTGCTAACAAGAGTGACAAAGGGAAAAAACCGAAGACATACAAATTACCAGTGTTAAGAATGAAGCAGGATATCACTATAGACTGAGCAGACATAAAAAAGATAATAAGGGAACACCATGGAGAACTATTCATACACATATTTGACAATTTTGATAAAATGGACCAATTCTTAAAAAAAAAAAAAAAATGGACCAATTCTTCATAAAGCACAAACTACCGCAAATCACCCGGTATGAAATAGATCATTTGAACAGCCATATAACTAATAAGGAAATGGAACTCTTAGTTTAAAAACTTCTGAAAAATACATCTCCATGCTCGGATGGTTTCAATGGGAAATTATACCAAACTTTTAAAGAAGGACCAACACCAATTCCACACAGACTATTCCAGAAAATGGAAGAGAAAGCAATAATTCTGAATACATTAAATGAATCCAGCAATAGCCTGATACCAAAATTAAGAAAAAAATAAAAAACACCAGAAACAAACAAAAACACCTAGAAACCAATATCCCTTATCAATATCAAAGCAAACTTTTTTTTTTTTTTTAGTGTTCAACGATTCAGTAGTTGTGTGTAACACCCAGTGTTCATCATAACACTTGCCCTCCTTAATACCCATCATCCAGCTACCCCAAACCCTGCCCCTCTCCCTTCTGTAATCCTCAGTTTGTAAAATTTCATAACAAAATATCAGTATGTAAAATTAAGCAACATATAAAAAAATCTGGTAGGGTTTGTTCCAGGGATGTAGAGCTGGTTTGATATTTGAAAACCATTACTGTAACCCACCATATTAAATGTTCAAGAAGAAAAATTATTTGATCTTATCAGTGGATACATGACATCATTTGACTAATTTCAACACCTATGTCTGAAATAAACTCTAAAAAACAGGAACAGAAAAAAAATAGGAACAGAAGGGAACTTCCTCAGCTTAATAAACAGCACCCACATAAATCCTACAGCTAAGTTCACACTTTATAGTGAAAGATTAAATGCTTTTTCCTTCGTACTGTGAACACAGCAAGAATGTATACTCTTACTACTGTTATTCAACAGAGGGCTGAAAGTTTTAACTAGTGCAAAGAGGCAACACAAGAAAATAAATCCATACAGATGGGAAAGGAAGACATAAAACTGTTGCTTACATGCAGGTGGGATGAATATGAAAATTCCAAGCAATGTACAAGAAAAAAATATCTCCTGGAACTAATAAGTGAGTTCATTGAGGTAGCAGAATACAAGATAAAAGTACAAAAAACAATTGCAATTCTACAAAGTAGCAATGAACAAGTGGACATTGAAATGACATATGGTAGTCTTTATTCTCTTACAAAAAAAAAATGAAGCTGTTAATCTAATATACAACATGTACTGTACATATATGGTAAAAACCACAAAATGCTGTAGAAATAAATCAAAGAACATTTAAATAACTGGGGCAAAATGCTCTGTTCTTTGGGAGACTCAACATAGTCAATTTTACTCAAATTGATATACACCTTTAACACAATTCTCATCAAAATCCTAGCACGATCTTTTTTATTATTGTTGGTATAGACAAGATCACTCTCAAATTTACACAGAAAGGAAATGAAACTAGAATTAAAACAAAGTTGAAAAGGAAGAATAAAGAAGGAAGAAGTTAATCAGATTTTCAAGTTTATATAGCTACAGTAAATCAAGAAAGTGCGGTACTGGTGGCTGGACAGACTCAAAGATCAGTAGGAGATGAGAGAACCACACAAATATGGCCAAGTGATTTAGACAAAGACCCAAAAACAATTCGGTGGAACAAAGATAGCTTTTTCAAAAAATGGTCCTAGAACACTTAAGTGCACCACAATAAAATTAACTAAAAATGGATGAATTTAAATGTAAAACATGAAACTGTAAGTATTTTAAAAATATATACATAAGAAAATCTTCAGGATCTAGGCCTAGGTACAGTCTTTAAATTTTACACTAACAGCATGGTTCACATAAGGAAGAACTAATAAACTGGACAGGAACAAAAATTTTAACTTTTGCTCTTAAGGGGATAAAAAGACAAGCTAAAGTAAAAAATATGTCTGCAAACCACGTATTCAGCCAAAGACTAGGATCTAGAATATATAAAGAACTCATAAGACACAAAAGTAAAACAAAACCAACCCCCCCCAAAAAAAAATTCTGTGAGAAAATGAACAAAAGACATGGAGAGACATTTCACCAAGGACAATCCACAGATGGCAAATAAGGTGATGAAAAGATACTCAGCATCATCAGATGTGAGGGGAATGCAAAATAAAATCACAATGAGATGTAACTATTTACACATCAGAATGGCTAAGTCAGAAAATAGTGACAACGTTACATGTTGCCAAGAATGTACAGAAACTGGGTTACTCATTGTTGCTGGGAATGTAGAATGGTCCAGCTACTGTGGAGAAGAGCTTGGCAGCTTTGTCAACACTCAACATGTAAATGCCACGTGACCCAGAAATTTCACTCGAGGGCACTAACCCCAGAGAAATGAAAAGTCTTGTTCACACAAAGACTTGCACATGAGTATTTAAAACAGATGTATTTGTAATATTTCAGACACTGGAAACTCGGATATCCTTGAACAAGTGAAAGGTTCAATGAACTGTGGCACATCCATACCATGCAATACTACTCAGAACTAAAAAGTAACACACTCTTTATGCCCACAACAGTCTGGAAAAAATCTCCAGATAATTTTCCTGAGTAAATAATGCTAATCTGAAAACGTTACATAATGTATGAACCCGTTTATATAATGTTCTTGAAATAACAAAATTATCCAAATGGATATCAGACTGGTGGTTGCCAGGGGTGGGGGGGGGGGCAGGAAGGAAGTGGTCTGGCCAAAGAAGGGTGACATAAGGGTTCCTTGGGATGGTGGAAATAATTCTGTACCTTGATTGTACTAATGTGAATAAGCTGGTTTGATACTGTATTACAGTTTTGCAATATGTCAATACTGGGAGAACAGGGTAAAATGACACATAGGATCTCTCTGTATTTCTTACAATTCTATGTGAATCTACAGTTACCTACAAAATATAAAATTTAATTAAATAAACGAGACAGTGGCTTGGGTCTGGCCCATGGGCCAAAGTTTTCCAACTGCTGATATGGGACGTTGCATTTATGCACACAAAGCAATGTTAAAGGTGAAACACACCGAAGCACCTGCTGGAGATTAGATGACAGCAATGATACGTTTACAATTGTCTTTGCAATTGCTCCTCTTTGTTTTAAAAGCTACTGCGCCTAGGTTATAGAATAATAACACAGTTCAGAGTTATAATTCTCTAGTTCACGAAGACTTTAAATCTGCAAATAAGAATTCTGGGTACCCTTTAAACTAAATATTTAGCATCATGCAAAAACAGCCTCTAAATGACACTTTGTCATTACTTAATATTCAAAACCATTTCACAAATGTATTGAAAACCTAGACCAAGTTATTACTGTGCAAGAAAGAGTAACGGAAATAATATAAATCTATGTGGGTGACATTTAAATTGCAGCTTCAGCAAACTTTGTAGGCTCAAATCAAAATAATTTCCTAATTTCTTTCTTTAAAAAAGTTTAAAAAATTCCCCCATTGTAACAGCATTCGCTCTGTTGTTAATATCACTAGTTTTGTCCATAGCAAAACCATATCAAACCTGATAACGTTTTTGTGAAGGTTGAACGGGTCATCCTAAGAAGCAATTTATGAGAGTGATCTTCATCCAGAGAGTCGGGGGCCTAAAATTTGAGGATCTTCTTAGATTTGGGTATTTTCCAAGCACCTGGCTATCTGGAAACTTCAGCAGTATCTTTGAAGAGTTCTGGGAAATGGAGGGGCCCTGACACTTAGGCTTCATTAGTCTCCTGACAAATCTTCTGGAGAGGCGAGGTTAAAGAGTACCCGTATACCAGATGAAGCTACACATGTTTTCTCGAATATGTTCCAAGAGTCAGGGGGGAGGGGGGCCTCATTTAGATTGAGTCTCTAATTGAGTGGCATTCTATTTTGAAAGTCTTATTGCTTAAGAAATGAAAATAACCTCACAAATAATGACCATTTATAATTTGGTTCAAAAATTTTCCTCAGCCCCCTAAGCAATATACTGACTCACTGAAGCCTGAAAGTGTGAGCCTGTTATAGAAACCACAGAGAGTATTTTACTTGACTTTAAATGAGGTTTCACAAATGGTCTGAATTTAGAGGAGGATTACAGAAAAAGAATTGATAGAGGTTTACATCACAAGTTATGTGTAATTTCTTAAAAAGTGTTTAAAAATTCCAAAGTACAGTTACTTGAAAATAGCCTCTAACCCATATTGTATGTATTAAATGTGATTGCTTACATATACCTATAATATGCTGGATTCAAGTGATGTCTCCAAACAGCTAAAGCATTCATATTTCCTTAACCATTTTTTAAAAGAGTAAAATTTTTATTGTGAAGTTTCAGTGTTAGTTTTATTTTTTAGATTTATTTGGGATATTGAGAAGTGTGTTTAGTTACTAACCCGGGTTTCCTACGTGTGCAGGTGTGTGTGCATATGCCTTTTTCATGATTAATTCTCTGTCTTCAAAGTTAAGTTTTTTTAAAAGCTCATTTATTTTTTTAAAGTAATCTCTACCCCCAGCATGGGGCTTTGAACTCATGACCCTGAGATCAAGAGTCTCATGACTGAGCTAGCCAGGTGCCCCTAAAACTATATGTCTCTTGTCACATCTGTGAATGAAGTGCTCTTTAGGATTTTGAAATTCTGAGGTAATACCTTTAGAAAACTGGAGAAGAGACTAAAACTAAAGATAGGTATAAATCTCTATTTTTTAAAACAAAAAAGGGGGATTTGGGAGATAGGCTACTTCAACAAGCCCTCAATCTGAAAATAAGAAAATCTAATAATACAACTGGTTCTTGAAAAGGAGGTCTGCAGAAAAATATTAAGTCTGTAGACTGAGACAAGGCTAGAAGTCGCAGTTAAATCCATTAGGAAAAAATAAACTGTGTTAGGTTCTAACTTCCACTTATTATAGCCCCCATTTTTTCTATTTTCTTTCAGTTATTGGGAGAGGAATAAAATGAAATAATTTATGGTTAAGACTAAGCGAAGTTAAACTTGAACTAGCTAGGGGACGGTTCTGACACTGAGTGAAGTAAGGAATTGTGACATTTTCTCTCTGGTCCCCCCTCCAATCAATTTTTCCCAACAGCTAGTGCAGCTACCTTATAACACAATATTCCACTTTCCTCCTTCTCAAAATTTATAATATGGCTGCCATTCGTTTATTTTAGCAGTAAGCTCTAGTCACTCAATACGGTATTGCTCTTAGGATTTTGAACAGCTGTTTATTACATCATCAGGAGAATGAAAATTAAAAGATTTCATTTTACTTTCATTTAGTCCTTCTCTAATGTTCTCTCCTTTATGGAGATCCAAGTTTCTGACCAACATCATTTTCTTTCTCTTGGAAGCACTGCTTCTGACATTTCTTGTAAGGCAGATCTACAGGCAACAAATCCCCTCCGTGTTGGTTGGTCTGATAAAGTATTTATGCCTCCTTCACTTCTGAGAGATAATTGCAATGATACAGAATTCTAGGTTGGTGGGTTGTTGTTGTTTTCTTCCAATGCCGAAATATTTCACTCTACTCTCTTCTTGCTGACATGAATGCAACCCATTTTTCTGCCCTTCTTTGTTTTGTCCTGTGCCTGCAAGGCTGATCTCCATCCATTTCATTAGCTCCCTTGCTGACTCTTCTTGGTTGATTTTGGCCAATGGGTGGCACACACGTCAGACAGAAAGGCAGGAAGAGAGAAAGGTATTTCTTCCCTATTCCACTCCTTCTTTTGGGCCTTATGTCTTATATCTCTAAGTCTCCTGTTAGGAATCCCCTCCTCCACTGCCTCATCTCTTACTGAATTTAGAAAATGCTACCTCCTTTGCTTGACCCTTCAAACTTGGGAAGGAGGACATGTGACAACTTCCTACTCCTGGTAGTCGGTAGGAACCCCAACAGCCCTTTTTGTTTCCTTCAAACCTGCCCACACCTCTGAACATGGTCCCGTTATTGGGTTTCCATGGACCATCTGTGTCAGGTTCTCTCTCTTGCCAGGGTCATGGCTGATATAGAGAGATCAGAAAAATCAATAGCTTCTCCCTTTGAGGTAATAGAGTATAAGATAAAAGTGAATGGGATTCATAGTAACTTTAATAAAATATGTTTCTGTGTATATAAACAATCTCTACATTTTTCATGGCTTTATCTGGTGGTTCCAGTATGACATATTTATCACCACTTGAAATAAAAGTTCGGCACCTCCATACTGATTTGTATATGAAGTGTTCTCTCTAGAAGTAAGGGCTGAAAGCAATGGACTGCCTTGTAATTTAAAACAGGAAGCAATAGGGGCGCCTGGGTGGCTCAGTCATTAAGCGTCTGCCTTTGGCTCAGGTCGTGATCCCGGGGTCCTGGAATCGAGCCCCGCATCGGGCTCCCTGCTCTGGCGGGAAGCCTGCTTCTCCCTCTCCCACTCCCCCTACTTGTATTCCCTCTCGTCTCTCTTGCTGTCAAATGAATAAAATCTTTTATAAAAAATAAAACAGGAAACAATGAATCGTGGATCGCTATATCAAGAACTAATGATGTATTGTATGGACTAACATAATAAAATTAAATTAAATTAAAAAAATTAAAAAAATTGGGGTGCCTGGGTGGCTCATTCGGTTAAGCGTCTGCCTTCAGCTCAGGTCATGATCCCACGGTCCTGGGACTGAGCCCCACATCAGTCTCCCACTCGGCAGGAAGCCTGCTTCTCCCTCTCCCACTCCCCAGCTTGTGTTCCTGCTCTCGCTAACTCTGTCAAATAAATAAAATCTTTAAAAAAATAAATAAATAAATAAAACAGGAATCACATAATGATTCACCTGGTGACAATGTACTCTGATTACTGATAAAAGGTCTAAAATTGTCCGTGTGTCTGTGTGTGTTGAATAGGTCACTCCACCCATAAACACACTCCACTGTGCAAGAACAAGACAGCTGAAATGTATCAAGTACCCAGTGGCCTGATTCCAAACTGTTTTATTTTTTTCAGGCCTCTATGCCCTAAAACTAGACAATAAGCTAGCACATTTTCCCACAGCACTTAACTAAAAAGACGCTTTAAGATCAAAACTTAAAAAATATACGTTATCATAGGAGAAACATTTTAATAGATATGCACCATTGTGGGGAAGGGAGGCAAAAATGGCCATTTTTTTTTCTCATTTCCATAAAGTTGGGAATTTTATATAACTATCTTAGCTATCAAGCTTGTGTTTTTCCAGGTTATTACCTGTGAAGCTGTATTAATTTGAATGTTTTAAATTAAGCTAAATAATTGATTAAGTGGAGAAAATGACTCAGACCCTTCCCAATTTATGTAAAACAATGCCTTTAGGGTTTTCAATTACTTAAGAATTCATTTCTTATTCACTTTCAAATTTAGTACACTGGGCTCTTTCTAATTAATTTGTTGTCCGTTTTATGATACAGGGATTATCCGTAAACATTAGAATATAAACAAGGACCAGTCTTCATTTTACAACGTGAATTATAAAACTGTCGGCTAAAGAAGAGTGATTAAAAAACACCCTGATGCATGACTTTAATGTAATTAGAAAGATGTTTGCATTCATGAAAAATTAGAGGTCTCTATCAATCTGTCTATAAACAATTATAACCTTATCATTTAAAATTACTGCAACATCAAAAATAAAATTACTGCAACATCATACACATATGGTATGTATTTAGCTACAGTGATTGAAATTTTTAAAAAGTACTTCCCTTTCAAAAGTGCAATTTTGGACCCTTTAATATTTTCCCTTTCTTTTTGTAATCACATGCATAATAGATAATAATACCATTATAAGTGTATCAAAAATAGGAAAACACAATCTAATCCCAATGCAAAGCACTGCTAAAAAGCAAACCATCATGTAAGAAATCAGATCTTATAAGTGGAGAGAGATACACTGTGTTAATGGATTGGAAGATTCAGCGTGGTAAAAATGTTGATTCTCTCTAGATTGATGTACAGGTTTAATGAAGTTCCTACCAAGATATGAGCAAGGTCTTTTTTGTAGACTCAAAGAAGCCTATTGTAAAGTTTGTATGGAATGACACAGCCCTGTCATAGCTAAAACAATCATGACAAAGAAGAACAAAGTGAGAGGAATGATACCACTCAATATTAAGACTTACTATATAACTATAGTAATCAAGAGAGTTGGAAATGGGAAAGGTTAGAGTTATATAGATCAATGTAGTGGAACAGAGAACCTAGCAATAAACCTGTACAAATATACCCAACAAGTTCTGAAGAAGTTGTAAAAACAGTCCAATGGAGGAATGATAGTCTCTTCAAGAAAGGGCACTGGAACAAGTAGACATTAACAAAAAAACCTGACACCATGCAAAACTAACACAAATGTTAAGTATACAACTATACATCTTTTAGGAATAGATATACAATGTACTATTTGTGACTTAGGTGAAGACAGTTTATGCTTAACACATAAAGCACAACCCATAAACAGAAAAATCGATAAAAGAAATTTCATCAAAATTTTAAAAGTTTGGCTGTGCTAAGGAACCTGTTAAGAAGACAAAATACCGGGCACCTGGGTGGCTCATTCAGTTAAGTGGTTAAGCATCCGACTCTTTTTTTTTTAAAGATTTTATTTATTTATTTGAGAGAGAGAGAATGAGAGATAGAGAGCACGAGAGGGAAGAGGGTTAGAGGGAGAAGCAGACTCCCTGCTGAGCAGGGAGCACGATGTGGGACTCGATCCCAGGACTCCAGGATCATGACCTGAGCTGAAGGCAGTCGCCCAACCAACTGAGCCACCCAGGCGCCCAAGCATCGGACTCTTGATTTCAGCCCAGGGTCATGATCTGAGGGTCCTGTCAGGCTCTGTGCTCAGCAGGGAGTTTGCTTCTCCCTTTTCCTCTGCCCCTCCCCCCCTGGCTTGTGCATGCACTCTCCCTCTTTCTCTTTCTCAAATAAACAAATAAAATCTTTTTAAAACAAATCAAAAGGAAAAAAAAGGGGGGGGCACCTGGGTGGCTCAGTCGGTTAAGCGTCTGCCTTCAGCTCAGGTCATGATCTCCAGGTCCTGGGATCAAGCCCTGCAGGGGCCCTCTGCTCAGCGGGGAGTCTGCTTCTCCCTCTCCCTCTGGCCCTGCTCCTGTTCTCTTGCTCTTTCTCACGTGCGCTCTCTCTCTAATAAATAAATTTTAAAAAATCAAAAGAAGATGAAATATAAGATACAGACTGCAAGAAAATATCTGCATATCCCTTGTAAAGACACAGATTAGTAACTAGAATATATAACTCAGAAGTCGAAAGTAAAAAAAAAAAAAACAAAACAGATTCAGTTAGAAAATGGGGCAAAAGATGTAAAGATACATTTTTTTCTGAAGAGTATATACAGACAACAAATAAATACATAAAAAGATATTCATTATCACTAGACAGTAGAGAACTGCAAATTAAAGCTCCAGTGAGACAAAACTACAAATCTATCAGAAAAAATAGTGACACCACCAAATGCTGACAAGGATGTGGAGAAACTGGATCACTTATACATTGCTGGTGAGAATGTAAAATGTTATACATCCACCTCTGGAAAAGAGTTTCATAGGTTTTTAAAATCAAGCAAACAAACAACAAAACAAAATATGAAACCACCATACAATCCAGAAATGCACTCATGGGCATTTTTCCCAGAGAAATGAAAATTTATCTTTACACAAAACCCTGCACATGATTGTGCATGGGAGCTTTATTGGTAGTTACTCCAGACTGCAAACAACCAAACTATCTGTCGAACAAGGTTTAATAAACTATGGGATATCCGTATTAATGAATTGGCAATGTATATGAGCAAGTACCATATGATTTCACTTACATATGGAATCTAAAAAAAAAGAAGAAATGAACAAAACAAACAGACTCACAAATACAGAGAATAAACTGGTGGAAGAGGAGAGCGGTGGGGGGATGGGTGAATTACATGAAGGAGATTAAGAGGTACAACCTTCCAGTTGTAAAATAAGAAAGGAGGATGTAAAGCAGAGCATAGGGAACACAGACAATAATACTGTAATAACTGTATGCTGACAGATGGTAACTACTCTTATCGTGGTAAGCGGTAAGCACCGCACACTGTATAGAATCGTTGATTCACTATGTTGCATACCTGAAGTATAACACTGTATGTCAACTCTACTTCAATTTTTTTCAAAAGTAAACTATTTGCTACATGCAGTAACTTACATGCATCTCAAGAAAACTAGGCTGACTGAAACAAATAATACATTATATGTTAAAAAAAAAAGAAGATAGTAGGAAGGGAAAAATGAAGGGAGGGAAATCAGAGGGGGAGACGAACAATGAGAGACTATGGACTCTGAGAAACAAACTGAGGGTTCTAGAAGGGAGGGGGGTGGGGGGATGGGTTAACCTGGTGCTGGGTATTAAGGAGGGCACGTACTGGATGGAGCACTAAGGGTTGTACAAAAACAAGGAATTGTGGATCACTGCATCAAAAACTGGTGATGTAATGTATGGTGATTAACATAATAAAAGAAAAAAATGCAAGAAAAAAGAAAACTAGGCTGAGTGAAAAAGCCAGTTGCAAAGTGTTGCATTCTATTGTAGTCCACTTGTATAATATTTTTGAAATAACACAATTATAGACATGAAATATAGATTCATTGTTGCTACGGGTTAGGGAGTGACAGGACAGACTGGCAGCAGGACAGACCTTGTGGTCATGTAAGTGATCTGAATTTTGACTATACTGGGGGAGGCACTCTCCTACATGTTTTAAAATTGTATTGATTTCAACACACACACACACACACACACACACACACACACACACAAATGAACACAAGGAAAACTTGGGAACTCCAAATAAAATGGATTCACTCTACAATGTCATGATATTGAACTATAATTTGCAAGATATCAGCAGTGGAGGGGAACTAGGTAAAAGTTATATGGTATCTTTTTGTATTATTTTTTACAATTGCCTGTAATTCTACAATTTCTCAAAATAAAATGTGTAATTAAAACAAATCTTTCTTGGGGCGCCTGGGGGGTTCAGCTGGTTAAGCATCTTCCTTCGGCTCAGGTCATGATCCCAGGGTCCTGGGATTGAGCCCCGCGTCGGGCTCTAAGTAGGCAGTCTGCTTCTCCTTCTGCTCCTTCCCTCACCTGCTTGTCCTCTCTCTCTCCCCTCCCCCAAATAAATAAATAAAATCTAAAAAGAGATACCTTTCTCAAGCTCACTCCATTTTTGTCACAGCTGGGACTCAAATGCAGGTGAGAGGCAATGTCCGTGCTTATTGTCACTGCTCCCTCCTGGCTCTCGGAGGTCCTGGACACAGGAAGGTAGGACTAGAACAGGACTGTAGGCACAATCCAGCCACCACACCAATTTCCTATACTCAAGGCTACTGTAACGTTTTAGAGGCACCATTGGCTTAGAAACTGCTTTTGGGAAGGAATGGAGATCCTGTGGTCTTGTTAAATTGTACAAAAATATAATGGTCAGGACCACGCTGCCCACCTCTGCTACCTAATTGGTCTTGTGGGGGGGGGCATACGTGTGTGTGTGTGTGTGTGTGTGTGTGTGTATGTGTGTGTGTTTATGGACATTTGACACTTTGGAGACATAACCTTTCCATATCTCAGTCTCCTCAACTGTTAAATGAGGGACAATAACTATGCCTAGCTCACAGGATGACCAATGAGTTCATACCAGTGATGCACTTAGAAAAGCACCAGGAACATGTAGTGGTGACTATTATGAGTGTTGTGCATTCTGATTTCAGAAATGATAAAATATGGAAAAATGTGCTTTTCAAAAGTGAGGGAATACAGGCAACTCACTAGCCTGATTCAATGGCCACTAGTCTAGGTTGTACATGCTGTCTTAAAAGTTCAACATTTGGGCGCCTGGGTGGCTCAGTTGGTTAAGCGACTGCCTTCGGCTCAGGTCATGATCCTGGAGTCCTGGGATCGAGTCCTGCATTGGGCTCCCTGCTCAGCGAGGAGCCTGCTTCTCCCTCTAACCCTCCCCCTTCTCATGTACTCTTTCTCTCTCTCTCTCTCATTCTCACTCTCTCAAAATAAATAAATAAATCTTTAAAAAAAAAAAGTTCAACATTTATGTCAACTAAGCATTAGCCACCTCTGCCCCTGCAAGAGTCACCTTTTTCTAAAATCCTGGAGGAAGAGGTTTTGTCCCTCCCATGTGTTCCTAAGTCGGAGGTCCACTGGTGGCTCCTTCTCTGGGTGGGGTTCCCTCCCTGTCACGCTCAGAGACTGTTCCTCGCAAACCACTGCTTGTTGCCGAGCTCATCACCATGTGGAGCTACTGGACAGGGGTCCCTCCGGCTGTGGGGGAGCTGCAGGCTTGGGTCCCACCTGCCAGGCAAAGGCAGAGCTAGCCTCCCCGCTCACGCCTGCGGTCTCCACAACTCCTCCACACAGAGCTGTGTAGGAACATTGGACTCGCTGCAGGGTTGTAGGTGAGGAGAACTAAAGAGAATTAGGAGGGTGGGCAGGAGGTAAAACTGTAAACTAAAAAAGGGCTTTTCCCTTTGTGTTGTACAACAGAAGAGCATGTGAGAATGACAGCCTACACAAGGGTCCTTTGTGGACTCTGTCCTGTTTCTACGGTTGTGCTTCCGTACTGAAGGCTGTCGTCATCCCTTCTGGAAGGCCTCCATTTTCAGAGTGGGAAATACTATCTTCCCTTAGGGAAATTCTATCCCCTAATAGCAAACTTTGAGCACTTACTATGTGCCAAATACTGATGTAAATACCTTATCAGTATTATCTAGTAGATTCCATTGATTCTCAGATGATGTATTTCACATTTTAATATTTCTAAATCGAGTTGTGTCTTAAAATCATTGGTGTATAGAGTTTAGGGGTTCCTCTTTTTCTTTTGTAGTGGTACACAAAATGATGGTCTATCTTATAATCGATGATTTCTTAGATTCAGTGAAATATGGCAATTGAGTCCTCACAACTCCATCAGGTAGGCACTCACTTTTATCACCATTCGATGGATGACATAACTGAAACTCAGCAAGGTTACACAGGTGGAAATCTGAACGTTGCTCAAGGACACAAAGTCAGTAAAAGGTACATAGGAACCTACGTAGCCTGACACAAGAGACCATACCCTTAGGATATGGTCTTCCCCTCTGGGATTCATACATCACCATAGGTCCCATTTATTATTAAGGATAATCCAGATGAACTCATACTGAAGAAGAGAAACATTTTCCAAGTTGCGCACGCCCTGCTCATTTGCCCCTGCCAACTTATTTAGTAAACAACCAAGTGCCAGTATTTCATTTCTTCTTCCCCTTTCAGAACATGCCCTTGGAGGGCGCTCCAGAAACATTAAAAAATGCTCTCTTTACAGAGCCATGTACCAGAAAGATGACAACTCTTCTGCCACACAAAAAGCTGGCAAACTCTTCTTCATTTTGGCGGCCTGATCAAACTCCAGGACAGGACAATTTCCTGAAATCTCTAACAGTGGAAGCTGAGTGGTGATTTACAATCTTTTTTGTCCCAGAAAAGAACTCCTGGGGTGGTGAGGATAGGAATGGTTATTGCCCTTCAATGACATATATTTGTAATACTATTCAATGTGTCTTGTTGATTAAATAGGAATACTTTATCAACTCATTCCCCACCTATCTGTGATAGAAAAAGGAAGTTTGAAACAAGCGATTAAATGTCTCTCAACCTGTTTATGCATCAAAGTCAACAAAACCCTAGAACACTTCAGTCGAGGATACATGGTGCTAGCCCCATTAGCAAACATTTGAGGGAAACACTTGTTATGATATGAAACGATTTAGTAGTTTCAGAGCAGTCTAATCTAAGAATTTCAATATGCTATCACAAGTACAGTTGGTCTTCTTCCTTTTGCTACACAAACCTTTGTGAAACAGGATTTTTATATCAGTAAGCAGTAACAACCAAATATAGGAATGAAGGAAAGACTTCACTGACATAGGGATTATCTCACTTTGTTTTGGATGTGAAGTGAGCGTGGGTATTAAAAAAAAAAAAAGACCATCTCACTGTTCTCATTTTTTAATATCTTGTGCCATATACACTTCGTACAAAAGGGCAAATATGTATTGCTTTACCTTAATATATTTTGTATTTGTTGTAAGTTAAAAAGATTTAATTCCTCTATTTAAAAATTCAGTAGTAAAATGTAAATCAGCATGTGAATCTCTCTCTCTCTCTCTTACACGCAGATACACACACATGCACAGCATGGTATCTATCATTAGCCTACAGAGTTTTTAAGCTAAACATAATAGTTCCCAAAAGGGATTCATAGTTCTTGAATTGATCTCAAATTAACCTGCCAGCCAGTTCCAAATGAATTTCCATTTCTATAATCTGAAAATTGTCCCGTGACAGAACTTTCAGCAGGAACAAATTCATTCCTTCTTGAGTCTATCATTTGCAGAGCACTATGGTGTACCACTTGGAAAGGGATCTAAATTAGAATTTTTCCCAAAACCCATAACCAGGTTATGAAATACAGAATTCAAAAGGGTACTGATGTTTGAACCCATTAATTACATACATTAAATATGTGCAGTTTCTAGTGTATCAATTATACCTCAATAAATCTTTTAAAAATAAGGGCAATAATGAGTTCACTTTGAGGTCTGCACACTCTTGAACTCATACATTTTACACCACTGAAGACCACCCTCTCTTTCCTTTGTTCTAGCTCATATGCATGCTCTGGCATTGAAAATGCTCTGTATCAGAAAAAAGAAACTGTGTATGTGTACATATGTACGTATACATATATATGTATCTCTATCTATAACACATAGGTACACACACAGCCCCATATACGCAGTGTTATATCAACAAACCATGGGGTGTGTAGAAGGTATCTGGCACTGTATGTTGCATATTAGCTATTGTTCATTTTATATGCTTCTTGTGGCATATTAAAAAGCATCATCCCAACGTGATGTAGGTAGGATCATTTGCATTTTGCTGATAAGACAATGGAGATTCAGTGAGTTAAGAAATTTGCCCAAAGTTGGAAGTGAGGTGTATGTTTTTTACTCTAAATTCAATTAACCAAGGTATAGTATATCATTAGTTTTTGATATAATGTTCAGTGATTCATTAGTTCAGTATAACACCCAGTGCTCATCATATCACATGCCCTCTTTAATGCCCATCACCCAGTTACCCCTTCCCCCCACCCAGCTCCCTTTCCACAAACCTCAGTTTGTTTCCCAGAGTCAAGGTTCTCATATGGTTTGTCTCTGTCTCTGATTTCTTCCCATTCAGTTCCCCCACCCCTATTTTCCTCTGCACTATTTCTTATGTTCCACATGAGTAAAACCATATGATAATTGTGCTTCTCTGACTGAATTATTTCACTTAGCATAATACCCTCCAGGTGCATCCACTGAGGTTTTTGAATACTGTCATGTCCAACTCTAAACCCTAATGCTTCTTACTATCATAATCTTTATGAGGATTTGAGATGTTTAAAAAAATCTGCTGAATTAAGGATTGGGTAGCAATTACCAAGGTTATTAAAGGCTATCTAGGTTTAAGTCAAAACTTTAATCAATACTGAAAAGACAGGGCACCTGGGTGGCTCAGTGGGTTAAGTGTCTGCCTTTGGCTCAGGTCATGATCTCGGGGGTCCTGGGATCAAGACCGATGTCAGTGTCAGGCTCCCTGCTCAGCGGGGAGTCTCCTCCCTCTCTCTCTGCCCCTCCTCCCGCAATGCTCTCTCTCTCTCTCTCTGTCTCTCTCAAATAAATAAAATCTTTAAAAAAATACTGAAAAGACACTGTTTACATAAAAGACACTTGCTACTTATGAAGAAATAGCATCACCCTGCTAAAAATGCTATATCTCAGGCATACACCAAGCCTACAGTATCAGAATCTGAAATTTAACCAAAACCTCAGGTGATATGGCTTTAAAGTTTGAGAAGCAATTATATATACAACTGCTCTTCTCCAGTTGTAGGAAGACAGTGAAGCAATGAATATTAACCAATCTAAACATTTCATAAGGCAGAAACAAGTGTGGAAATTCCTTCGTGTGTTCCATTATTACTTCTGAAGAGATTTTATAATGATCCAGAAACTTCTACTAGCCCTGACCAGATGAACACCTGAGCTTAAATAAAAAGGAATTTCAGAATAAAATCAATTTTAAAAAACTTCTTGCTTTTTAAAAACTGCCATTCCTTGGCTAACCACAGGTATGGATAGCTGATTTTTGATTATATAAGGTAGATTATATTAGTGAGTAAGAAAGTCATCAAAATCAAAGTTTTGCCACTTCCTGTATAATTTTAAAAAGCATGTTGACAACAAAATGATCCTCATAAAATCTGAAGTACTCACATGCAGATGTCAGCTTTCTCAGAACTACATAAGCATGGAGTCAGGTTGGTTTGGTCAAACATAGTTAAAGTAAATAAAGCTAAACAGAAAAATAAATATTTTTTAAGACTTTGAGTTCAGCTCTATTTATTCTCTGAGTTTACAAATTGGTAATTTAAATTAAAATGATACTTTAGCTTGGTGTGTTTCCTCTCTGAATTGGTCAACTGTGGAATAAATTGTTTGATTGGATTGGCAGTTTTGTAACTGAGTAGGCAATGTCTCAGAATTTACTTCCTCCAAAGACTAATAAAGAAGAAATTAGTATCCATCCTGTTTAGAGAAATATAGTTTCTTGAGCACAACTGAGCTTACCTAACACTGTACAACTAAAATGAAATAAAAGGTTATATCACATTTGGTTGTATTTTCACATGGCCTGGCATAATCCCCCTGGAATGCGGTTTACAAATATAAAACTTTCTGCTCCTTCATTATTGTTTTGAACTAATATATTTCTATAATACTTGCTTATTATACATTGTACAAGTACATAAGCTAAATGTGCATGGTTACTTTTTAGGGTTCAAGAAAATGAGAAAGAATAAAAAAAATCAATGATCAAAAAACAATTTCTGGGAAAAAAGCAGAATTAGAGAGTGAATGGAAATAATTTACTTTGAATATTCAAAACCTTCAATTAATAAAATGGCATACATTGTATTTATCTTCTTTGCTGATAATAACTCACAAAAATTAGTCTTTATTCCTATTCACTGACCAAAAGATAAAAGGAACATTTAGAAGGTAAATCAGATTTGTTCTCTATTGTCTTATACTAGTTTTCAGTTTGTCCTATTTTTAGTGTAAGAAATGTTTTATGATGAGGCTCAAGTTGCCAAAGTAGCTAGGAGGCCAAAATAGCTAAGAATTTTAATAAAACTACATTCAAGTACTATAATTTCAGTTTAAATGAGTACAGAAGCTATTTGTATCCTAATAGGAATACTCACAATTTTCCAACTTTTTTTTTTTAAGATTTTATTTATTTATTTGACAGAGAGAGACACAGCGAGAGAGGGAACACAAGCAGGGAGAGTGGGAGAGGGAGAAGCAGGCTTCCCGCGGAGCAGGGAGCCCGACGCGGGGCTCCATCCCAGGACCCTGAGATCATGACCTGAGCCGAAGGCAGACGCTTAACAACTGAGCCACCCAGGCACCCCAATTTTCCAACTTTTTAATAACTTTTGGGTGATTCCAACTTTTCCAAGAAAATTCTCCACATCTGGCATACTTTGTAATCCATGAAGAACACAACAAAGACTGTGAATGTTTGAAAATGTAGTCTGTTTCAACATTGTATAGATCAAAACACAAAACTAAGCAACATTTTTTTTTTTTTTTTTGGTAAGAAAGAAAGCAATTCAGAAAGATTACAAGTCTAGTTTCTGCAACTAAAAAACACTGCAACACTGATTTGGCCTTGTTTTAAATCCATCTGGGAATTCCTAACTGGTAGAAGAGTAAAATGTCAGAGATTCTTGGTTTCTAAGCTTTGCTAAGGCCTGTGGTTGCCTAAAATATATGGAGTATTATTCATTTCTGTATTATATTCCACACAGCAGTTAAACTCTATAATATACATATGTATGTGTATGTATATACATATAGAAGACAAATATATAAATATGCATACGAATATGTATTTTCTATTGTTATTTAATGTAACTTCTGGAAAACAGAAAACAATGCTCTTTTAAGTATTCATTTATCAATATGGATATTTCCCTCCAAATATCAAGTATGTTAAACAGTGGAAAAAAGAAAACTATTCAAATCGAAAACATTTCAAACAAATATAATCACAAAAACCCCATTACATATTCAAAATTAAATTTTTCTTATATATATACAGGAAATCAGTTGTGAAGAAAAAAATAATTTTAGTTTTAACTTGGCAGAGAGACTCTGTACCTTGAGATATACAAAATAGAACCAGACAAGAGGTGTACAGATAACCCTAAGGATAAAACTCACATATTATGTGGGGGGGGCTAAGCCATTTGAAAGACATATTTGGCTTACTAATTAACAATGGTAAAGACTAAGTTTTGCATAAATCCTTTGGAATCCAAGTGCTTACTTTTTCTTTCTAATGGCTGAATCTATTCTTTGAAATGTTATGTTCCTATATTTGGTTGTGTGCCATCTTGAATTTTTGTCCAGAAAGCAAAATAAAACCAGATGACATCAAAGATTAAAAAAATTCACAGAAACTGGGTAACTGACCTAATTTAATGCACAGTATAACAAGCTATTTCTATGTCTACATTTATCAATGCCTAATTCAAATTAAAAATATTCACACTTGCCCATCCAGATTCCTCTTCTTCATTGTTAACAGAACTCTAATGCTGCTCATGTATCAAGAGGCACTGTGCTCAAAGAACATACCCATCCCAGAAAAACAAATCATGATTGGCCCAGGCCAGTCATGTTGCTTCTCTTCTTCATCACCAGTGACTGGCCAGAACGGAGTCATACTGAAATGCCTAAATCAATGAATGACAGGCAAGCTCCTTCTGGACTCCTTGGTATATAAGATAACATACCTCTATTTCAAAACTACATTTAATTGGTTTCCAGGTCTATGGAATTATATGCTATATATGTATAGCATATAATTATTATTAATTTTATATATATTCCATTAATTACATATATATTCCATTAATTATGGGAGAGGAAAACACAGTCAGCCATTTTGGGTTTATTTATAAGAAAGCATAAGACAAATAAACCTCAAGATGGCTACCAGAGAGAAGTGTTGACAACTTTTTTCATAAGTATTTTTTTCATCTTCTTATCATACTTGTCTGTCTCCGTTGCCTTTCTTACCTCAAGTTGCTTCCCTTTGGCCACCACATTTGCCGATACCCCCCTCTCCCTTAGCAGTCACTTGGCTCTTTTGTCTGCCCTCCACAGTTCTTTGTTTCTCAAAGTTACAAAGGGACAATCGGATAATTTCATTAATGGCTAGACTATTTGGAAAACAGCGTTGTACATTATTCCTTTTAAAATGTGTGACTTTCATGTTGGCATTAGGAAGAACAGGCCCTTCCTGAGAATTCACGGGGATTTGGATCTACACATGAGGTTTAAAGTTTGAACTCTACTCATGAAGAGTTAAAGAGAAGATTTTTAATGTTATATAGGGCCTCATTTTAATGTTCACAAACTTCCTATGACAATTAAGTTACTTACAAAAAAAATTCATACATCTTGTGATGGTTCATTTTATGTGTCACTGTCTGGGCTAAGGGATGCCCAGATAGCTGGAAAAACATTATTTCGGGATGTATCTGTAAGAGTGCTCCTGGAAGAGAATAGCATTTGAATCACTAGACAGAGGAAACAGCCTTCACCAATGTGAGGATGCATCATCCAAATTCTTGGGGGCCCTAATAGGACAAAAAGATGGAGGAAGGGTGAATTCTTTCTCTCTTCTTGAGTTTATCCTCTCCTGCCCTTGGACATAGAAACTTCTGCTTCTTGGGGCCCTCGGACTCTAGTTTTTACTCCATTAGCCCCTCGGTTCTCAGGCCCTTGGCCTCTCTGGGAGTTATTCCGTTCGTTTCCCTGGTTCACAGGCCTTTGGACCCACTTGCACTGAATTATACCTCCAGTTTTCCTGCTTCTCCTGCTTCCAGATGCTACATTGTGGGACTTCTCAAACTCCATAACTGCATGAGCTAATTCTTGGAATAAATCTCCTCTCATACATACCTATCTATATATCCTACTGGTTCTGTTTCTCTGGAGAACTCTAATATATAAGTTCTGGAATTTTTATTAAAACAACAACACATACACACACCTTTAAAAGATCATCACATGGAAAGTCATTTTCTTTGCTTAACCTAATGTTATTTAGGTATATTCTCGTAAGGAAAATAACCCATGATAAGTCATTCAGATTCCTATACAAAAATGTGGAAAAAGACACTTGACTATTTGTATTTGGACAGGAACAATGCTAAATTTCTTCCTGATTCATTTTAGCCAGTAATAGACTATCCCTTAAAATCTACACTCTCAGGACACCTAGGTGGCTCAGTAGGTTAAGCATCTGCCTTCGGCTCAGGTCATGATCCCAGGGTCCTGGGATGGAGCCCCACATTGGGCTCCCTGCTCAGCAGGGAGCCTGCTTCTCCCTCTGCCCCTGCTGCTCCCCCTACTTGTGCTCTCTTTCTCTGTCTCTCTGACAAATAAAAAAAAATCTTTAAAAAAATATAAAATCTACACTCTCAGTCACTTTGAAACGAGGATGTGACAAAAAGAAAATCAACCTAAAACTAATAGTACTGACCATCAAGAGAAGATCCGTATCCTATTAAGAAACCATACTTATACCCAGTCTAGTATTTACATGTCAAGTACATACTAGAAATAATCATTGAACTGGAAGTTTGGTCAGGACCAAGAGGAATGAATGGAAGTTTTTCTATACGTGTATTGAGACAAATTTGGTCTTGGTAACCATCACTTAATAATGAACACGCACACACCACTTCACTGATTAAACAGAACCAGAAAATCACAGAAAGGCAAGCTGTGTAGAAAGGGAAGTAGAAGAAATTGTTATGGCATTAAAAACTTCATCCATTTCATTAAAGCTCAAAAGAGAGGTTTATCATTTCAGAGGTGAACCAAGCAACTGCCAATGAATGATTTTTAACTACTGGGAAGTGTGGAGGTGCTGACAGTTAAACTGAAACAAAGTAACAACTTCTGATCCATGAAACAGAACTAATGTGCTGAGCAAAAGAAAACTTGGAAGGATTTTAAGTGCCCCCATTTAAAAGTGCCACAATTCCAAAGGAATCTTGCATTTCAGAACAGATGTCAGCAGTGAGGAAGTAAAAATGTCAGCTTCTCCCAGGGTCCTCTAGTCAGAGAAACCAATGCATCCATAAAGTACGAAGAGGAATTTTCCAACTCTATTTGGATCATCATTCTTATTAATTTTGTTAGTTTAATCACAATTTATTCACAGAGAAAACCAGAAAATGCCATCATTAATTAGCAATGGCTCTTGATTAATGTTTTAGGATAATTTGCAAACCAAACTCTGAATACACCTAATAACATCTGCCCTTTAATAAGAAATTATCCATTTAAAAAAAGCTTTTGTTCCTCTCCATATAAGTAAACACTATTCCATAAATAGTAAACAGAAAATTCCATTAAAAATTAAGTATTTTTCACTTCTGCATTTGAATATTTGAAAATATATTCCCAGTGTTCTTGACAAGTTTGTATATCTTATATCAGCAGTAGTGGTAACAATTATGTATACATTTGCTTTATTTTCTACCACATGGATTTGGTTGTCTGGAACTTACACTATATACATATTTTTCCACAGTGCTTTTCATTCCTTTTTGTTACACCTTAGATACTTTTGAAACAGATTTGATATCCTTCCTCTTAAAATTGCAGTAAAACTCCATGCACTCCTAGAAAGATGTGATACACCAAATTAAGAAAATTGCATTAACAAATTCAAAAATTTATCAGTATCCAAAAATTGGGGGGACTGGGGCAGATTAAATATATGCCAAAATAGTTAAAGTTTTCCGTGTGCCTTAGCCAAGAACATTTTACTTCTTCTCTTAGTCTGTTTTCCCAATATTTCAATACAGATTTCGATCATAAGATTCTTATATTATTGAGGAGATGATACAAATCATATGAAATCAGCTGCAATATTCAACAATTTTAAGGTTATTTTACATGGAAAAGCAAAGCTGGCGGCATCACAATTCCAGACTTCAAGCTCTATTTACAAAGCTGTCATCATCAAGACAGTATGGTACTCGCACAAAAACAGACACATAGATCAATGGAACAGAATCAAGAGCCCAGAAATGGACCCTCAACTCTATGGTCAACTAATCTTCAACAAAGCAGGAAAGAATGTCCAGTGGTAAAAAGACAGTCTCTTCAATAAATGTGTTGGGAAAATTGGACAGCCACTTGCACAAGAATGAAACTGGACCATTTCCTTACACCACACACAAAAATAGACTCCAAATGGTTGAAAGACCTAAACGTGAGACAGGAGTCCATCAAAATCCTAAAGGAGAACACAGGCAGCAACCTCTTCGACCTCAGCCACAGCAACTTCTTCCTAGGAACATCACCAAAGGCAAGGGAAGCAAGGGCAAAAATGAACTATTGGGACTTCATCAAGATAAAATCTTTTGCACAGCAAAAGAAACAGTCCACAAAACCAAAAGACAACCGACAGAATGGGAGAAGATACTTGCAAATGATGTATCAGATAAAGGGCTAGTACCCAAAGTCTATAAAGAACTTCTTAAACTCAACACCCAAAGAACAAATGATCCAATCAAGAAATGGGCAGAAGACATGAACAGACATTTTTCCAAAGAAGACATCCAAATGGCCAAGAGACACATGAAAAAGTGCTCACCATCGCTCGGCATCAGGGAAATCCAAATCAAAACCTCAATGAGATACCACCTCACACCAGCCAGAAGGGCTAAAATTTAACAATTCAGGAAACGACAGATGTTGGCGGGGATGCGGAGAAAGGGGAACCCTCCTACACTGTTGGTGGGAATGCAAGCTGGTGCAGCCACTCTGGAAAATGTGGAGGTTCTTCAAAAAGTTGAAAACAGAGCTACCATATGATCCAGCAATTGCACTACTGGGTATTTACCCCAAAGATACAAATGTAGGGATCCAAAGGGGTACGTGCACCCCAATGTTTATAGCAGCAGTGTCCACAACAGCCAAACTATGGAAGAGCCAAGATGTCCATTGACCCGATGAATGGATAAAGAAGATGTGGTGTGGGCGCCTGGGTGGCTCAGTTGGTTAAGCGACTGCCTTCGGCTCAGGTCATGATCCTGCAGTCCCTGGATCGAGTCCCACATCGGGCTCCCTGCTGAGCAGGGAGTCTGCTTCTCCCTCGGACCCTCTTCCCTCTCGTGCTCTCTCTCTCTCTCATTCTCTCTCGAATAAATAAATAAAATCTTTAAAAAAAAAAAAGAAGATGTGCTGTGTATACACACACACACACACACACATATACACACACAATGGAATATTATGCAGCCATCAAAAGGAATGAAATCTTGCCACTTACAATGACGTGGCTGGAACTGGAGGGTATTATGCTGAACGAAATAAGTCAATCAGAGAAAGACATCTATCATATGACCTTACTGATATGAGGAATTCTTAATCTCAGGAAACAAACTGAGGGTTGCTGGAGTGGTGGGGGTGGGAGGGATGGGGTGGCTGGGTGATAGACATTGGGGAGGGTATGTGCTATGGTGAGCGCTGTGAATTGTGCAAGACTGTTGAATCACAGATCTGTACCTCTGAAACAAATGATACATTATATGTTAAAAAAAAAAAAGAAGAAGAAGAAGATGGCAGGATGGGAAGAATGAGGGGGGGAATCGGAGGGGGAGACGAACCATGAGAGACTATGGACTCTGAAAAACAAACTAAGGGTTCTAAAGGGGAGCGGGGTGGGGAGATGGGTTAGCCTGGTGTTGGGTATTAAAGAGGGCACATTCTGTGTGGAGCACTGGGTGTTATGCACAAACAATGAATCATGGAACACTACATCAAAAACTAATGATGTAATGTATGGTGATTAACATAAAATAATAATAAAAAAGCTTTATTAAAAAAAGGTTATTTTATGTGCTGCTTCACAGAAAGAATAAATCAGAGGAAACACAGCATCAGGCTAAAACAAATATTTTCATTGGCTGCTTTGGTAAATAGATGAAATAATAATGGTTATTAAAATTTGGTTAGAAAAATACAAAATTTGTACAACATTGGAAAAAAGTCAGGTTCGGATCAAGTTTTTATTTTTTTCTTTTTTTTTTTAATTACACTAACAATAAAAAATACAAAGTCTATTGATATGTTTATGATTTTTACATGACAAAAAATCTTTTAATGACCTAAAAGCTATTTGAATGATTTAAGATGTAGAATGACTTATAAAATATTATGAATTTTTTCAAACATACCATTTTATTATTCTTTTTAAAATTAAAAAAATTTTTAAAGATTTTATTTATTTATTTGAGAGAAAGTGAGTGAGAGAGCACGCGAGATGGGGGAGGGTCAGAGGGAGAAGCAGACACCTCGCTGAGTGGGGAGCCTGACTCAGGCCTCGATCCTGGGACTCGGGGATCATGACCTGAGCTAAAGGTAGACCCTTAACTGACTGAGCCACCCAGGCGCCCCGCATTTTATTATTCTTATATGTTATCTTTCTATATATTTATGCATTGTTTTATAGTGTGAAAAAGTTGTTAAATCTGAAAGACCTAGCCACTCTGGAAAACAGTATGGAGGTTCCTCAAAAACTTAAAAATAGAACTACCCTGTGATCCAGCAATCACACTACCCAAAGAATACAAAATACTATATCAAAGGGATACATATACCCTGATGCTTAAAGCAGCATTATGTACAATAGCCAAACTGTGGAAACAGCCCGAGTGTCCACTGACTGACAAATGGATAAAGAAGTGGCATATATGTGTGTGTGTGTGCGTGTGTGTGTATATATATATACACACACACGCACACACACACACACACACAGGATATTTTTTAAAGATTTTATTTATTTGAGAGAAAGAGAGAGAAACCATGAGCAGGAGGAGGGGCAGAGGGAGAAGCAGGCTCCCCACTGAGCAGGGAGCCCGATGCAGGGCTTGATCCCAGGACCCTGGGATCATGACCTGAGGCAAAGGCAAATGCTTAAGCAACTGAGCCACCCAAGCACCCCCTACACAATGGAATATAACTTAGCCATAAAAAGAATGAAATCTTGTCACTTGCAAAGACATGGATGGAGCTAGAGTGTATTATGCCACGCGAAGCAATCAGTCAGAGAAAGACAAATACCATATGGTTTCATACATAAGTAGAATTTAAGACACAAAACAAATGAACAAAAGGGAGAAAAAGAGGGGGGACAAAACAAGAAATAGACTCAACTCTAGAGAACAAACTGCTGGTTACCAGAGGGAAGGTGGGAGGATGGGTAAAACAGGTGATGGGGATTAAGGAGGGCACATGCTGTGATGAGCACCAGGTGATGAACGGAAGTGTTGAATCACTATATTGTACGCCTGAAAGTAATATTATACTGTATGTTAACTAACTGACATTTAAATAAAAACTTTAAGAAAAGGAACACCTCCATCAAAAAAAAGTTTTTGAAAGACCCTTATATGTTCATGTAAAAACACAGAGAATGCAAAATAAGCCATATATTTGACACTATATTCAAAGAAACTTCTTGGTGTGATACTTATCATGAGCAGACATTTACCAATTATTAAAAATGTCATATAACATCTGTCAAAAGTCATCAGTCAAGTCATTAAAATCACCTCATATTGTCACAAACCTAAATAAATACCAGGGAGAATTATGAATAGATATCACTACTATACTGAACAAAACCAAAAGAGAAACAATTGTTCTATCATTTGAGTTAAATGAACACATCTATTAAGTTTCTAAACAAATGGGGAACGTGCTTTTTTTCCCCCCAGAGTAACAATGATAAAGGAGATCACCATTCATATTTTCAGGAAAAGTACTCCAAAATACTTGTTACTGTTGGTGACAATCAAAGAGTTTAATGTCAGTCAAATGTTATTATATAGACCTGATTTATATAATCACCTCCTTAAAACTAACTGCATAACAAATACTACTGGATTGTCTTAAAAACAAAAATGGAAATAACACTAATAGGGAGACTAAGGAAGGAGGATATATGTCTGGTTTTGATGCTCCAGTAACTTCAAAGCTTTAGGCAAGTCTCTTAACCTCGCTGACTCCCCAGTTTCCTCATCTGTAAACAGACTGGATGATCTTTCCAATGAATTCCAATGTGAAAATTCTCCTTGTGGCCTACCCTGAAGAATTCTTTAATTGAATCAAATGTTTACTTCTTTGATTTTATGCAACGCTACACTTAAAAATACCCTATCACCTAAAATACCCTATCACCTATTAGTGATTTCTATTATCTGAGCTATCATAAAAATGGCTGGACTTTTAGCTAGTCCATACACATCCGCCTTCCCAGAAGGCCGTGATGCAAAGTTTTTAGTGGCACAGACCTCTGTAAAATTGTATAGGTGGCATTTTAAACCTCTATTACTCTATTCCCTGTTCAGTCAATATATGCCTAGGACTTCCAATTCAGAAGACTTCAAAGATTGCGTACTCGGAGGCATGCCATCACAGACTAATCCTTTCCTATCCCATACTCCTTGTTCCTTTAGGACTTGTATACGAGGCTTAAAATTATCCTATGGCTCCCCGTGTTGAATGGATATTAGGTAAAGACTGGTTTCTGGGTGATTATAGGTACCAAAGAAGAAAAACTTCAAAATTTAAGTAGGATTCTATTTTTTTTTCCTTTTCCTACTGACAGTTTAATCATAGGTTTGAGCTAGACCATTCAGTTTATTGATAGTCTCACAGGCTCAGTTATACTTCCTAATATTTATATCCATAATCAAGGGAAAGTCTTTTTACACATTTATGCACAAAAATATAAATGATCTCATATGTCCCCAATTGTCTAATTATTCTCTAGCTGCATACATGACATACATTATGTGGATATGGCAACATATTTCTTTCCAGATATTTCTGGTCTGGTTTAAAATATGAAAAAACAGGCACAACTGAAAGACAAAACACTGAGTAGTCACGATGTAATATAGTATAATGGATAGTGATATTTATTTATTTATTTATTTATTTATTTTAAAGATTTTATTTATTTATTTGACACAGAGAGAAATAGCAAGAGAGGGAACACAAGCAGGGGGAGTGGGAGAGGGAGAAGCAGGCTTCCCGCCGAGCAGGGAGCCCCATGCGGGGCTCGATCCCAGGACCCTAAGCTCATGACCTGAGCTGAAGGCAGTCGCTTAACGAACTGAGCCACAAAAAAAAAAAAAAAAAAAACCAACTGAGCCACCCAGTTACCCCTGGATAGTGATATTTAAAAATTAGTTTTCAACAGCCACACAAATAGAGGAAAATATGCTTGAGTTTAATGGTAACACTTTCTAAGCCTCAGAGCTGTGTTTCTTGAAATATTCTTTTCCTAGCAAAGTATGGCTTCTAACTTATGTGATTAATCAAAATCCTTCAAAACCATTTCATTCTGTGTTAGATGAGAAGAGGTATAACATGTATATTTTAGATCGATCATAAACTACACATTAATTCCAATTTAAAATAGAAGCTAACTTTTCTACTGAGAATGTATGTCTGTCACATCTCTGAAGTAAAAGATATTCATATTTTAATTTTCAGGTTTCAGAGATCAATGTTTACTAAATTCTTTGTTTTTTTGTTTCATCTGAACATGTGCCTTGAGAAAGACATTTGAGAAAATGATGAAGTATACCTTACTCAGAATTATTTACTCTAGATCTTAATTAATAAATGGTAAACATGTTTCATTTTTTAATAAGAGGTATAGTATTATGATCTTGAGATTATGCAGACCACTACTGATTTTTCCTATTACTTCTTATAAATGAGTTTCTTTGGCAGTAATAAAAAGCTACATTAGATGTCTTTAGCCCCTTTAAAAATATATAAATGAGTAAGGCATTCCTAGTCATCATTTTATAATACACGCAAAAATTCTGAGATTTTAAATGTAACTTACCTTCAGTTTTCCTATGTTCAAAAAGGCATCGCTGCTCTTTTAGTGTGATCAAGGGGTTTCTGAAAACCAAGGGGGATAAAGGTATCCATCTGGGAGGAACACTCCCTGCAGGAAGGAGGGTGCTATCTGCATTTAATGTAAATAACCACTTTCATTCCCTTTAATTAAAAAAAAAAAAAACAGAAAAATCTTCTGCACTCCTAACAAAAAAATAAAAGTTTCTTCTTGATATGGTAGTTGATTGCACAAAACCATTTTGTGTGTAGAGATGGTCCTTCCACCAATTATTTTTAGCATCATGCTATTTTCATTTAGAAAGGTCAGAGGAGTTCTTTGCTCAAACCAATGTGATTTTCTTAATAAGCTCACCAAGCTAAGTGATGCAACAGAATTGCTCTGTATGTTAATAAGGAGAGTAAATGGCATTACTTGACAAACTGCTCTTTCAGTGGTGGTTCATTCCAAGAGATTAATTTCTCAGTACTTGCCTAGTGCCACATATACATTATCAAATATCAACTCTAGCATCCTTCTCATTGGATTCTGTAGTCTGCTCTTTTGTATTAATATTTGGAAACAAAATGTATCACTCCATCTGTTAGTAATCATGATGATGAAATTGTGATACCATCCCAGAAGCAAATCCAAGGTATCAGAGCACCATGCTCTTTTTCAGTGCTCCTATACAATGCTTATTTCAATATTCTATTGTGCACAGTTATTATTCTTCCAAGCCTCTTGCCCTCTTTCATTTAGTCAGTGGCCAATTCATTAACTGAGGAATGCATTGTTTTTTTTTTTTTCCTGGTGGGTACGGAGAATGAGTAAAACAGAATCACCCTATAACGAAAGATGCCATAGCTTCAAATGTCCTCCTCCCTCCAGTTGCATTTATAGAGATTCCCAGCAGAACAAAGGATCAAACTATAGTAGCTACAGATCTAGCCAGAATGCCTTTCAGACAGGGGATCATTCACACAGCACGTCTTTTTGTTACCGGTTTCCAAAAGAGTCCGAGGAAAATTTTCCATTGTTTCCTACGGTTATTAGACTGTTGGCTCCTAATGACATTATGGATATACAATTCACTATTGTTTCAGCACAATGTTTTATGCATGATATTTTAAGAACTGTACAAAACACAACATTAAAATTCTAAAGTAAAAAATAATGGCATTATGGCTCATTACATCCTATATTGTGGTAGTCTGAACTGTGAGTAACTATACTGTCATCCTGTCAACTCACTCTAAGAGATCTGCTGCAATCTTTTGCACAATGTCATTTATTTCATAGATATGACCACATCAAAGTGTTCTAGTTTGGAAGCATATTGTAAGTGTTTAAATCTGTGATCACACAGTTACCTGAGAACTACCTGCACCAAAAAACTGATCAACACCACCACCCAAAGTTCTAGTAGTAACAGTTTTGATCAAACACAAGATAACACATCGAGCATTTTGGTATCATCTTCCAACATCATTATTCTCTTCCTCATTTGTTTAGAGAGAGAATTTCAAAGATTTCCCAAAGACATTGGGAGGAGATGCTAGAAACCTTTATGGAAAAATCTTTATGTTTTTTTTTTTCTGGTGAAATGACTCACAAATGAATGACAGCACTTGGCCCCAGAGACGCCTCTCTCCACTTCAGCCTGGGGTGTCCTTAAAACCCTTGTATGATTATATCATATGCTATTCCAAGGCCCTTTGCTGCCATTACTCCATCAGCTTTATACCACCACTCGCACTGAAGTTTTGCTCATAACCGAAGGATCACCTGCCAATGACGGCTTGTTCGGAATTTAATTCTATCATGTAGTACATATTCAATTAAGACTCATGCTGGGGCAGGACTCTCTTTACTTTTGTGACTGCTTATTAAATAGCCAAGATGTTGTATAAGGAACAAGTGACAAATTAACAAACATGTATGAGGCTTTGAATAGCAGCCAGAATAATACCAGGTTGAATTAATTATCATATTAAATATATGCAGAAAGGGAAAATAAAATACCTGCTATTATATGGACAAGTCTTATTTTAATATACATGTTTGAAGACAAGCAGTTTCAAAGGAATTAGCGTACACTCATGAGCATAGGCTACTATACTGTGCATGTTTTAAAACTGGGCTTAAAACAACATGTTTTGTGCTGGTAAATATTTTTTTTAATTTTTATTGTTATGTTAATCACCATACATTACCTCATTAGTTTTTGATGTAGTGTTCCATGATTCATTGTTTGTGCATAACACCCAGTACCCCACGCAGAATGCGCCCTCTTTAATAGCCATCACCCCACCCCCCTCCCCTCTAGAACCCTCAGTTTGTTTTTCAGAGTCCATTGTCTCTCATGGTTCGTCTCCCCCTCCGACTTACTCCCCTTCATTCTTCCCCTCCTGCTATCTTCTTCTTTTTTCTTAACATATGTTGCATTATTTGTTTCAGAAGTATATAGATCTGTGATTCAACAGTCTTGCACAATTCACAGCGCTCACCATAGCACATACCCTCCCCAGTGTCTATCACCCAGCCACCCCATCCCTCCTACCCCCACCACTGCAGCAACCCTCAGTTTGTTTCCTGAGATTAAGAATTCCTCGTATCAGTGAGGTCATATGATACATGTCTTTCTCTGATTGACTTATTTCACTCAGCATAACACCCTCCAGTTCCATCCACGTTGTTGCAAATGGCAAGATCTCATTCCTTTTGATGGCTGCATAATATTCCATTGTGTAGGTGCTGGTGAATATTTTTTTTAAGTAGACTATTTTCTACAGTTGCTTTAGGTTCACAGAAAGATTGAGAAGAGTGTACAGAGATGTCCCATACACCCCTTGTCCCCACACAACACAGCCTACCCCCCATTATCAACATCCCGCAATGGAGTCGTACAACTGTTACAGGGGATAAATCTGTAATGATATAGGATCACCCACAGTCCATAGTTTACATTAGAGTTCCTCCCTGGTGTTGTCCATCCTATGGATTTTGACAAGAGTATAATGATACATATCCACCATTACAGTATCATAGAGTAGATTCACTGACCTAAAATTCCTCTGTGCTCCACATATTCATCCCTCCCTCCAAACCCTGGCAACCACTTATCCTTTTATTGTTTCCACAGTTTTGCTTTTTGCTGAATGTCATATGGTTGGACTCAGACGGTATGTAGTCTTTTCAGACTGACTTCTTACACTTAGTAATATGCATTTAGGTTTCCTCCAGGTCTTTTTGTGGCTTAATAGCTCCTTTCTTTTTAGTGATGAATAACATTCCCATTGTCTGGATGGACTCAGTTTATTAATCTATCAAGCAACTGAAGGACAACTTGGTTGCTTAAAGCTTTGGCAATTATGAATAAAGCTGCTATAAACATTTGTGGGCAGGTTTTTCTGTGGACAGGTTTTCAACTCATTTGGGTAACTATCATGGAGTGCAACTGCTGGCTCATATGGTAAGAATTTTTTTTTTTAATACAAGTATGCTTTGTTTATTAAGAAGCCACAAAACTGTCTTCCAAAGTGGCTGTACTTTGTATGCCCACGAGGAAGGAATGAGAATTCCTATTGTTCCACATACTCACCAGTACTTGATGTTAGTATTCTGGGTTTGGCCATACCCCTATGAAGGAGTGTACTGGGCAAATAATTTTTAAAGCAACAAAAATTTTGCTTTCCTAACATGCTATTTTTCTTGTTCTTCAGGAAACAGTGAGACAATCCCCAAACCCTAAGACTGAACAGGAATGCGTCTTCACATTCTTTTATCTAGTTACTTTTCAATAACATAGACAATGTCATTGTCCTACTGAAAAACCTTCAAACTGTCCCTTTTCATAACACCATCAAAGAATTAAAAGCAGGAAATTGACTAGAGAAAAGTAATGAATCCTGCATCAGGTAGGTAGATCTTGAAGACATCATCACGACTGTTCGAAAATGCAAAATATTATATCAACATTTTCTATTATATTTATATCATTATTAGGAAATTCATCAAATGACACTGAATTAAGAAAATGTTTGGTATTAGCATAATCAAGTCTGTTAAAAATGAAATGGGATTATTTTACTGTTACATATTCTTAGAGAATCTATTCTGTTTTTCTGTGCTGATCACTTTATATACACATTTATTTTAAAAAGATACTTATTGCCTATCTGTTTTGCTGATGAGAGCCTTCATGGCATTGCCATACATAAATTGTGTCTATGCCTGCAAGCCCCCTCAATGTTCATTCCTTCAATCAATATTTGTGGGCTTAAATGTCAGTTATCATGTTAAGTGACGGGCATATAATAGAAAATTACAACAACAATAACAAACCACACACTTACAACACCAATCCTAGCCCTCTACAGCCTGGATTCTAGACGGTCATGTAGATACAGAAAAACAGCACAGAGGAGAATCATTTAATCCAGGTTTATCTATATTAACTCCAATTCCTGCAAAATTATCAAACACTTTAAAATTTGGATTCCATTCTTTTGGATAGAGAAGATAGAGACAAAACAGAAAACTTTATGTTAATTTTAGTATGTCAGAACAATACGCATATATTGTCTTGTAAAACATAATGAGCTGGTTTATCTCTTATGAACATATTACTAGTATAGGGGCACTTGGGTGGCTCAGTTGATTAAGTGCCTGACTCTTGATTTTGGCTCAGGCCATGATCTCAGGGTCATGAGATCAAGCCCTGCGACGGGCTCCTCGCTCAGCAGGGAGTCTGAGAATCTCTCTCTCTCCTTCCCTCTGCCCCTCCTTCCAATGTGCATGGTCTCTCTCTCTCTCTCCAATAAAGAAATAAATCTTTTTAAAAAATTATTACTAGTATATGTGTGATTGTGGATTTTAATTTTGACTTTGTGAAGTTAATGAATACCAGTTGATTAAATAGAAAACGCTGAAACCTCTTTAACTGAGATGGCATGACAATTTCATGCCCTGATACATATCACCTGTTTAAAATACAGAGCACTGATCGAGAAAATATAAAAAGAGAAAAAAAAAAAAAAAAAACTCACACAGTAACACAGCAGGGCTTAGACACGAGCTTGGCACCACTGTGGATCAGACACTGTAGCTGCAGTCCTAAAAGGTTCTTTTCGCCTGACTGACAGTGTCACTGTATTTAGGCTCCTTCACTAAGAGTCCACATATGAGAGAAGAACCAGAGTTAAGATCACCGCTTGAAGTCACAAGTTAAAGTAAAGGTCTACCCAGTAATCATTCTTGAAAGGAGAAATTACTTGAAAATTTTGCTGACCTGCCACCCGAGGCTCTATCTTTATAGAAAACTATTAAACTAGAGATATGGGAAGAAAAAAAAGACACACCATGATGGCAGGAAAAAACCCCAAATAAACTGACTTGAGCACTGAATCCCCAATAATTTTAATTATTACCACAAAGCAGACACCCCAACATGCCAGTACATTATCTACATAGACTGCTATTCTACAGCACAGATGAGGACAACATCTGTCTTCAGAAAGGGAGGAATAAAGAGAGGAAAAGAAATTACAAAAACAATGACAAAAATGTATTAACTTGAAAGGATCCAGAAACCTGTGCTCAAATACAAGCCTGAAAAAGGCAGAAATTCATCACCACCAGTAGCACAATGATGGAACCATGGATTCAGTCAAGATACAATTATTCTCACAGAAGTGTCTGCGAAACAATTTAAAAGGATATGCTGAGAATTTTCAATAATAAAATTAAAAGAGAAAATCCAATAAAAAAGAATTTGGAGTTATAAAATAAAAGCAGGGAGAAAGTGCATGACAGAATTTGATATCTATGAGAAAAAAACTGACAACAAAACTGGAAATAACAAAAATAGTAAATGAATCAATTAAAAAATTAAACGATAGAATATCTAGATTGCACAAAAGATAAAATTAGTGAACTAGAAGGATAATAATGAAGAACTCATCCAGAGCAGAACCCAGGGAAGCGAATCAATTTTAAAAGAGAGAATTCAAAAGATGTGAAAGATAGTCACTAATATCCAACTGTAAGAATTCCTAAAGAAGGGACTCGTGTGGAATTGCAGAAAAACAAGATTTAAAAATAATATCTGATAATTTTACAGAACTAAAGATAGACAAGAGTACTCAATTCTAAGTGAGCTATGAATACCAAGCAGGAAAAAGATAAATTTACACCCAGATATGTTGTAGAAAACCTGCAGAACATCATGATAAAGGAACACATCTGAAGACTTATATTAGGAAAAAGCGGGTTATATGTAAGGAAATGACTATCAGACTGCAAAAGATCTAATCAGCTGTGACTTTGTGGCTGAAAATAAGAATAGAAAATAATACACCCAAAAGAGTAACGAGAAAAAAAATGGGCTGACTACAATTTGAATCGCAACTATTATTCAGAATATTTTCAGACAAGGACCAAGAAAGATTATTACCTCCATATATTCTCTGAAAGAACTACTGAAGGATATATTTCAGCAAGATGGAAAATGTTTAAACAGTTTTTATTACTGTTAAGAGCAAGCAATGGAATAAGGCAAAATTACAATTAAAAAAACAAACTTAAGATGCCACTTCTCCCAAATTAAGTTAATATAATCCCGATAAGTAGACCAACACTTTTTTAAAATGGGGGCTTTTATCAATTTTGCCTCTAATTCACATGTACTTAGATGACTAAGGCTATCTAAGAAAATTGTGAAGAACAAGGTAGGGTACTCTGTCTTACCACATTTCAAGCTTGGCTAATGACACATGTACGTTAATAGGGATGTATGGTGTTGACACAGGAATTGGCAAATGAAGCACATAACAGAATAGGATGCCCAGGAATACATATTTATATATTAATCTTGATACACAACAGAGGTAAGTATGTAAGTAGGGAAGAGACAGACATTTTAAAATTATGTTAGGAGAATTGCTTTTTCAATAAAAAAAATCTATGGAAAAAAATCACTAAGAGTGACTTCCAGATTTATTAAGATACCTAAGAGTAGAAGAATAAAACTTTACTATTTTTTTATTATGTTGTGTTAGTCACCATACAATACATCACCAGTTTTTGATGCAGCGATCCACGATCCATTAGCACTGGGTGTTGTACAAAAACTTTACTACTTTAAAAGAATACATAGAAGAAAATAACTAGAGCCATAACTCAATCAAAACATTGGCAGAGGAAAAGAACAGGAAATACAAAGAAAAGCAAATACAAGGGCTAATGAATGCAAAAGATCTAGTATCATAAAAAAGGGAGTTGATATGAGATATAATTTCACACTCATCAAACAGAAAATTCTAAACCTGTCAATAGCTAGTTGATAAGGATGCAAAACAAAGAGGATGCCTACACCACTGTTGTAAGCATAAACTGCTATAGCAATTCTACGAGCAAGTGCGGTAAAAGGTTTCATATTCTCAGTCATTTTGTTTGTGGGACTTATTTCATCATAACACAAATAAAATAGCTCTCTTTAAATAAGAAAACAGGTGGACATGACCTATCCTTAAGAACTAATCTGTGTGTTTACCATGTCCTTTTGAAAATTCTTTATTCATTCCTCATAAAGATCCTGTATATTTAGTATATACTTGCCTTCTTTGTTAAAGGCAACACTGGAGACTTGTCTTTCAAATATAATGCCTTATCAATATGCATCGTTTCAGATTCACAAGTGACCTTACCTTAGTTATAAAATTATTTTTTTGCATTCTGTAGAGAACCGCTTCCTTTTATTATCTGAGCATAGATTTTGAGCTAATTGATTTTGAGCTACAAAATCTTGTTTTCTATGGATTTATTATTTTCCTTTGTTGCTAGTTTGATTTTAATTTATACATTTTCTTTAGCCCTTTAAGCAAATGGTTAGAATTCAGGGCACCATTCATAATACTATTATTATAGAATACTAATCAGACATTTATAAAAAGATGAATAAAAAGAGGAGTATAGTCCCACATTCACATGGCCCCTGGGGTCAGACTGCGGGTCTCCTTGGAGCGGGGGTGGTAGCTTCAGAGTAGAGTACTGGCTGCGGAAGCCAGAATCATGCCAGGACAGGTGTTTACATAGTTTCTTCCCCCCTTTCACTGAGT